>NC_083343.1:38068412-38368412 GCF_019175385.1 Lycium barbarum
GGTTCGTAAACTTCAATCGTATTTAAGGATTAGTCCGAGAGGCAGAATACTCAACTTTGGACCCTACTTTTTACGAGCTTATATACGGTCCGTAAGTCAAATACGGGCCGTATTTAAGGATCCTATTTTTGATACAGTGAGCTCTACTTGAGGATAACTGTTTTTCCGATTCCACTATTACGATCTCCTGTAAGGTCCGTATAATGAAATACGGGCCGTATTAAAGATATCTTTCACACAGTGAACTCGTTACATGCTTTAGTGAATATCACATTGTATCCTCGTTTGCCTCGGATTGCATAAGATTTTTGCATTTGGATGACCTCTTGGACCCCTCAACCTGTATTTACCCTTTTGCCTGGAAAAGAACTTTTCAACTTTGTCTTGGATTCCTTGGATATAACTTTCCTTTATGTTCTTCTTCTTCACCAGAACATGATGAACATGAAGACATTCAAAACCCATGTGGTCCAAATCAACTCATTGCCCCCATTTTAGATCTAAGTTCGTTACCAGTTGAGACAAAGCCCTATGAACCAAAGTCAATTTCAGCCAAAAATCAACTAACCCACTCTGAGTTCTTCACGCTTTGATGAACCTCTATTGTGGAATGAGCCTCAATTATTATCCAAATTGACATAATTTCATTTGCACACGATTTCGCACCACCACAAACTCAAATCCAACTTTAAAAGCACAACATCAATAACAAAAACTTTTATATTCCCCTAACAACGGTCTAGGACATAACTATCACTAAGATGATAACATTTGAGAGAAGAAGTGGATGAAATAAATGGGCATGAAAGGAACTTGATATACGGTTTGTGCTTAAAAAAATCAGCGGTCCTATTCGCGTTCGTATTATTGATGCCAAACAGAAGGTCCTGTCTTTTTATGACAGCAAGATAAGGGCAATATTTTTACGTACATTATTAACGATTATTTCTTCTCTAACCAAATGCTACTTAGGACCCAGTTACATGACTGACCCTTCATGTTTACGGGTTGGATGGGAAATGCGGTTCGGTACACTTCAATCGATATAAGGATTATTCGACCGGGCAACTACTTAAACTTTTGGACCTACTTTACGAACTTGATTACGTACGTAAGTGAAATATGGCTTATTTAAAGTCATATTTCAATATAATGTGCTAACTAGGATAACCTGTTTTTCCATTTTACGATCAACCTGTAAGGTCTGATAAGAATACAGCCGTATTAAAGATATCTTCACACATTGAACGTTACATCGTCATGATCATGTCTCTTGCCCTAGATTAGCATATAAGATTTCTTATTGGATGACCTCTTTGACCCCTATACCTTGTTATTATCTTTTTTTCCAAGGAAAAACTTTCACTTGGACATTGCATTCCGTGGATATAAACTTCCTTTATATATTCTCTTCACCTAAGACGACATTGAAGAACAATCGAACCCAAGTGTCAAATCAACTCGTGGCCCCCATTTTATATCTAAGATTCTTACCACTTCGAGGACAATGCTATGACCAAAGCACATATTTCACCAAAAATCAACTAACCCACTTTGAGTTCTTCAAGCTTTGATGAACCTCATTGGTGGAAGCTTCAATCTACTCAATTGACTTCAAATTTCATTTCCAGATGATTACACTGCAACAAACTCAAATCTAACTTAAAAGCAACAAATCAAATCACAAATAACAATTTTTTGATTTTTTTTCCTAACAAAGGACTTAGGGACACAAGACTATCAACTAAGGATCAGAAATTTTGAGAAATGAAGTGGGATGAAATAAATATTGGACTTGAAAAGGAACCTTGAGTATACGGTCGAGCTTCAAAAAAATACGGTCCGTAATTGTGGTTTACGGTCTGTATTTCGTGTCTGTATTTAGTGATGCCCAAAACAGAATTTTTGCCTTTTACGACCAAACAAAGATACGGGCTGTATTGTGCTGTTTACGGTCTGTATTTAATGATGTCTTTCCTAGGCAGAATGCTGCACTTTGGACCCCAATAGCTATACGACTGACCCCTTGAAGTTTACGGGTCGTAAAGGGGAATACGGTTCGTAAACTTCAATCGTATTTAAGGATTAGTCCGAGAGGCAGAATACTCAACTTTGGACCCTACTTTTTACGAGCTGATATACGGTCCGTAAAGTAAATACGGGCGTTTATTTAAGGATCCTATTTTTCGAGCAGTGAGCTCTAACTTGAGGATAACGTGTTTTTCACGTTCCACTTTAACGATCTACTTTACGGTCCGTATAATGAAATACGGGCCGTATTTAAAGATATATTTCCAACACAGTGAACTCGTTAGCTACTTAGTGAATATCATTGTACCTCGTTTGCCTCGGGATTTGCGTAAGATTTTCTGAATTTGGCTGACCTCTTGGGACCCCCTCAACCTTGTACTTTACCCTTTTTGCCTAGAAAAACAACTTTTCAACTTTTGACTTGGATTCCTTGGATCTAACTTTCCTTTTATCTTCTTCTTCACCAAGAACATGATGAACAATGAAGAACATTCAAAAACCCAATGTGGTCCAAATCAACTCGTTTTTGCCCCAATTTTTAGATCTAAGTCTCTTACCACGTAGACACAAAGCCAATATGAACCAAAGCTTCAATTTCACCAAAATCAACTAAACCCACTTTGAGTTCTTCAAGCTTTGATGAACCTCTATTGGTGGAAGCTTCAATTCTTACCCAATTGACTTCAATTTCGTTTCCAGATGATTCCCACCACAACAAACTCAAATCTAACTTCAAAAACAACAAAATCAAATCACAAAACAATTTTTTTATCCTAACAAAGGACTAGGGACACAAGACTATCAACTAAGGATCAAGAAATTTTGAGAAATGGAAGTGGGATGAAATGAAATTTGGACTTGAAAAGGTACCTTGAGTATACGGTTTGAGCTTCAAAAAATACGGTCCGTATTGTGGTTTACGGTCCGTATTTCGTGTCCGTATTTAGTGATGCCCAAAACAGAATGTTCCTTGCCTTTTACGACAAACAAGATACGGGCCGTATTGTGGTTTACGGTCTGTATTTAATGATGTCTTTCCTAGGCAGAATGCTGCACTTTGGACCCCAATAGCTATACGACTGACCCCTTGAAGTTTACGGGTCGTAAAGGGGAATACGGTTCGTAAACTTCAATCGTATTTAAGGATTAGTTCGAGAGGCAGAATACTCAACTTTGGACCCTACTTTTTACGAGCTGATATACGGTCCGTAAAGTGAAATACGGGCCGTATTTAAGGATCCTATTTTCGAGGCAGTGAGCTCAACTTGAGGATAACTTTTTTCACGTTCCACTTTACGATCTACTTTACGGTCCGTATAATGAAATACGGCGCCGTATTTAAAGATATCTTTCCAACACAGTGAACTCGTTAGATGCTTCAGTGAATAACATTGTACCTCGTTTGCCTCGGGATTTGCGTAAGATTTTCTGAATTTGGCTGACCTCTTGGGACCCCCTCAACCTTGTATTTACCCTTTTTGCCTAGAAAAACAACTTTTCAACTTTTGACGTGGATTCCTTGGATCTAACTTTCCTTTTTATCTTCTTCTTCACCAAGAACAATGATGAACAATGAAGAACATTCAAAAACCCAATGTGGTCCAAATCAACTCGTTTTTGCCCCAATTTTTAGATCTAAGCTCCTTACCACTTAGACAACAAAGCCCAATATGAACCAATGCTTAATTTCACCAAGATCAACTAAACACACTTTGAGTTCTTCAAGCTTTGATGAACCTCTAATGGTGGAAGCTTCAATTCTTACCCAAATGACTTCAAATTTCGTTTCCAGATGTTTCCCACCACAACAAACTCAAATCTAACTTCAAAAACAACAAACTCAAATCACAAAACAATTTTTTTCCCCTAACAAAGGACTAGGGACACAAGACTATCAACTAAGGATCAAGAAATTTTTAGAAATGGAAGTGGGATGAAATGAAATTTGGACTTGAAAAGGTACCTTGAGTATACGGTTCGAGCTTGACAAAATACGGTCCGTATTGTGGTTTACGGTCCGTATTTCGTGTCCGTATTTAGTGATGCCCAAAACAGAATGTTCCTTGCCTTTTACGACTAACAAGATACGGGTCGTATCGTGTTTTACGGTTCGTATTTAATGATGTCTTTCCTAGGCAGAATGCTCCACTTTGGACCCCAACAGCTATACGACTGACCCCTTGAAGTTTACGGGTCGTAAAGGGGAATACGGTTCGTAAACTTCAATCGTATTTAAGGATTAGTCCGAGAGGCAGAATACTCAACTTTGGACCCTACTTTTTACGAGCTGATATACGGTCCGTAAAGTGAAATACGGGCCGTATTTAAGGATCCTATTTTCGAGACAGTGAGCTCAACTTGAGGATAACTTTTTTCCGATTCCACTATACGATCTACTTTACGGTCCGTATAATGAAATACGGGCCGTATTTAAAGATATCTTTCCAACACAGTGAACTCGTTAGCTGCTTTAGTGAATATCATTGTACCTCGTTTGCCTCGGGATTTGCGTAAGATTTTCTGAATTTGGCTGACCTCTTGGGACCCCCTCAACCTTGTATTTACCCTTTTTGCCTAGAAAAACAACTTTTCAACTTTTGACTTGGATTCCTTGGATCTAACTTTCCTTTTTATCTTCTTCTTCACCAAGAACAATGAAGAACATTCAAAAACCCAATGTGGTCCAAATCAACTCGTTTTTGCCCCAATTTTTAGATCTAAGCTCGTTACCACTTAGAGAACAAAGCCCAATATGAACCAAAGCTCAATTTCACCAAAATCAACTAAACCCACTTTGAGTTCTTCAAGCTTTGATGAACCTCTATTGGTGGAAGCTTCAATTCTTACCCAATTGACTTCAAATTTCGTTTCCAGATGATTCCCACCACAACAAACTCAAATCTAACTTCAAAAACAACAAAATCAAATCACAAAACAATTTTTTAACCCTAACAAAGGACTAGGGACACAAGACTATCAACTAAGGATCAAGAAATTTTGAGAAATGGAAGTGGGATGAAATGAAATTTGGACTTGAAAAGGTACCTTGAGTATACGGTTTGAGCTTCAAAAATTACGGTCCGTATTGTGGTTTACGGTCCGTATTTCGTGTCCGTATTTAGTGATGCCCAAAACAGAATGTTCCTTGCCTTTTACGACAAACAAGATACGGGCCGTATTGTGGTTTACGGTCTGTATTTAATGATGTCTTTCCTAGGCAGAATGCTGCACTTTGGACCCCAATAGCTATACGACTGACCCCTTGAAGTTTACGGGTCGTAAAGGGGAATACGGTTCGTAAACTTCAATCGTATTTAAGGATTAGTCCGAGAGGCAGAATACTCAACTTTGGACCCTACTTTTTACGAGCTGATATACGGTCCGTAAAGTGAAATACGGGCCGTATTTAAGGATCCTATTTTCGAGACAGTGAGCTCAACTTGAGGATAACTTTTTTCACGTTCCACTTTACGATCTACTTTACGGTCCGTATAATGAAATACGGGCCGTATTTAAAGATATCTTTCCAACACAGTGAACTCGTTAGATACTTCAGTGAATAACATTGTACCTCGTTTGCCTCGGGATTTGCGTAAGATTTTCTGAATTTGGCTGACCTCTTGGGACCCCCTCAACCTTGTATTTACCCTTTTTGCCTAGAAAAACAACTTTTCAACTTTTGACTTGGATTCCTTGGATCTAACTTTCCTTTTTATCTTCTTCTTCACCAAGAACAATGATGAACAATGAAGAACATTCAAAAACCCAATGTGGTCCAAATCAACTCGTTTTTGCCCCAATTTTTAGATCTAAGCTCCTTACCACTTAGACAACAAAGCCCAATATGAACCAATGCTTAATTTCACCAAAATCAACTAAACCCACTTTGAGTTCTTCAAGCTTTGATGAACCTCTAATGGTGGAAGCTTCAATTCTTACCCAAATGACTTCAAATTTCGTTTCCAGATGTTTCCCACCACAACAAACTCAAATCTAACTTCAAAAACAACAAAATCAAATCACAAAACATTTTTTTCCCCTAACAAAGGACTAGGGACACAAGACTATCAACTAAGGATCAAGAAATTTTTAGAAATGGAAGTGGGATGAAATGAAATTTGGACTTGAAAAGGTACCTTGAGTATACGGTTCGAGCTTGACAAAATACGGTCCGTATTGTGGTTTACGGTCCGTATTTCGTGTCCGTATTTAGTGATGCCCAAAACAGAATGTTCCTTGCCTTTTACGACTAACAAGATACGGGTCGTATTCGTGGTTTTACGGTTCGTATTTAATGATGTCTTTCCTAGGCAGAATGCTCCACTTTGGACCCCAACAGCTATACGACTGACCCCTTGAAGTTTACGGGTCGTAAAGGGGAATACGGTTCGTAAACTTCAATCGTATTTAAGGATTAGTCCGAGAGGCAGAATACTCAACTTTGGACCCTACTTTTTACGAGCTGATATACGGTCCGTAAAGTGAAATACGGGCCGTATTTAAGGATCCTATTTTCGAGACAGTGAGCTCAACTTGAGGATAACTTTTTTCCGATTCCACTATACGATCTACTTTACGGTCCGTATAATGAAATACGGGCCGTATTTAAAGATATCTTTCCAACACAGTGAACTCGTTAGCTACTTTAGTGAATATCATTGTACCTCGTTTGCCTCGGGATTTGCGTAAGATTTTCTGAATTTGGCTGACCTCTTGGGACCCCCTCAACCTTGTATTTACCCTTTTTGCCTAGAAAAACAACTTTTCAACTTTTGACTTGGATTCCTTGGATCTAACTTTCCTTTTTATCTTCTTCTTCACCAAGAACAATGATGAACAATGAAGAACATTCAAAAACCCAATGTGGTCCAAATCAACTCGTTTTTGCCCCAATTTTTAGATCTAAGCTCCTTACCACTTAGACAACAAAGCCCAATATGAACCAAAGCTTAATTTCACCAAAATCAACTAAACCCACTTTGAGTTCTTCAAGCTTTGATGAACCTCTAATGGTGGAAGCTTCAATTCTTACCCAAATGACTTCAAATTTCGTTTCCAGATGATTCCCACCACAACAAACTCAAATCTAACTTCAAAAACAACAAAATCAAATCACAAAACAATTTTTTTCCCCTAACAAAGGACTAGGGACACAAGACTATCAACTAAGGATCAAGAAATTTTTAGAAATGGAAGTGGGATGAAATGAAATTTGGACTTGAAAAGGTACCTTGAGTATACGGTTTGAGCTTGACAAAATACGGTCCGTATTGTGGTTTACGGTCCGTATTTCGTGTCCGTATTTAGTGATGCCCAAAACAGAATATTCCTTGCCTTTTACGACCAACAAGATACGGGTCGTATTGTGGTTTACGGTTCGTATTTAATGATGTCTGTCCTAGGCAGAATGCTCCACTTTGGACCCCAACAGCTATACGACTGACCCCTTGAAGTTTACGGGTCGTAAAGGGGAATACGGTTCGTAAACTTCAATCGTATTTAAGGATTAGTCCGAGAGGCAGAATACTCAACTTTGGACCCTACTTTTTACGAGCTGATATACGGTCCGTAAAGTGAAATACGGGCCGTATTTAAGGATCCTATTTTCGAGACAGTGAGCTCAACTTGAGGATAACTTTTTCACGTTCCACTTTACGATCTACTTTACGGTCCGTATAATGAAATACGGGCCGTATTTAAAGATATCTTTCCAACACAGTGAACTCGTAAGATGCTTCAGTGAATATCATTGTACCTCGTTTGCCTCGGGATTTGCGTAAGATTTTCTGAATTTGGCTGACCTCTTGGGACCCCCTCAACCTTGTATTTACCCTTTTTGCCTAGAAAAACAACTTTTCAACTTTTGACTTGGATTCCTTGGATCTAACTTTCCTTTTTATCTTCTTCTTCACCAAGAACATTGAAGAACATTCAAAAACCCAATGTGGTCCAAATCAACTCGTTTTTGCCCCAATTTTTAGATCTAAGCTCCTTACCACTTAGGACAACAAAGCCCAATATGAACCAAAGCTCAATTTCACCAAAATCAACTAAACCCACTTTGAGTTCTTCAAGCTTTGATGAACCTCTATTGGTGGAAGCTTCAATTCTTACCTCAATTGACTTCAAATTTCGTTTCCAGATGATTCCCACCACAACAAACTCAAATCTAACTTCAAAAACAACAAAATCAAATCACAAAACAATTTTTTTATCCTAACAAAGGACTAGGGACACAAGACTATCAACTAAGGATCAAGAAATTTTTAGAAATGGAAGTGGGATGAAATGAAATTTGGACTTGAAAAGGTACCTTGAGTATACGGTTTGAGCTTCAAAAAATACGGTCCGTATTGTGGTTTACGGTCCTGTATTTCGTGTCCGTATTTAGTGATGCCCAAAACAGAATGTTCCTTGCCTTTTACGACAAACAAGATACGGGCCGTATTGTGGTTTACGGTCTGTATTTAATGATGTCTTTCCTAGGCAGAATGCTGCACTTTGGACCCCAATAGCTATACGACTGACCCCTTGAAGTTTACGGGTCGTAATGGGGAATACGGTTCGTAAACTTCAATCGGTATTTAAGGATTAGTCCGAGAGGCAGAATACTCAACTTTGGACCCTACTTTTTACGAGCTGATATACGGTCCGTAAAGTGAAATACGGGCCGTATTTAAGGATCCTATTTTCGAGGCAGTGAGCTCAACTTGAGGATAACGTTTTTCACGTTCCACTTTACGATCTACTTTACGGTCCGTATAATGAAATACAGGCCGTATTTAAAGATATCTTTCCAACACATTGAACTCGTTACATGCTTCAGTGAATAACATTGTACCTCATTTGCCTCGGGATTTGCGTAAGATTTTCTGAATTTGGCTGACCTCTTGGGACCCCCTCAACCTTGTATTTACCCTTTTTGCCTAGAAAAACAACTTTTCAACTTTTGACGTGGATTCCTTGGATCTAACTTTCCTTTTTATCTTCTTCTTCACCAAGAACAATGATGAACAATGAAGAACATTCAAAAACACAATGTGGTCCAAATCAACTCGTTTTTGCCCCAATTTTTAGATCTAAGCTCCTTACCACTTAGACAACAAAGCCCAATATGAACCAATGCTTAATTTCACAAAAATCAACTAAACCCACTTTGAGTTCTTCAAGCTTTGATGAACCTCTAATGGTGGAAGCTTCAATTCTTACCCAAATGACTTCAAATTTCGTTTCCAGATGTTTCCCACCACAACAAACTCAAATCTAACTTCAAAAACAACAAACTCAAATCACAAAACATTTTTTCCCCTAACAAAGGATTAGGGACACAAGACTATCAACTAAGGATCAAGAAATTTTTAGAAATGGAAGTGGGATGAAATGAAATATGGACTTGAAAAGGTACCTTGAGTATACGGTTCGAGCTTGACAAAATACGGTCCGTAATGTGGTTTACGGTCCGTATTTCGTGTCCGTATTTAGTGATGCCCAAAACAGAATATTCCTTGCCTTTTACGACTAACAAGATACAGGTCGTATCGTGTTTTACGGTTCGTATTTAATGATGTCTGTCCTAGGCAGAATGCTCCACTTTGGACCCCAACAGCTATACGACTGACCCCTTGAAGTTTACGGGTCGTAAAGGGGAATACGGTTCGTAAACTTCAATCGTATTTAAGGATTAGTCCGAGAGGCAGAATACTCAACTTTGGACCCTACTTTTTACGAGCTGATATACGGTCCGTAAAGTCAAATACGGGCCGTATTTAAGGATCCTATTTTCGATACAGTGAGCTCTACTTGAGGATAACTCTTTTTCGATTCCACTATACGATCTACTTTACGGTCCGTATAATGAAATACGGGCTGTATTTAAAGATATCTTTCCAACACAGTGAACTCGTTAGCTACTTGAGTGAATATCATTGTACCTCGTTTGCCTCGGGATTTGCGTAAGATTTTCTGAATTTGGCTGACCTCTTGGGACCCCCTCAACCTTGTATTTACCCTTTTTGCCTAGAAAAACAACTTTTCAACTTTTGACGTGGATTCCTTGGATCTAACTTTCCTTTTTATCTTCTTCTTCACCAAGAACAATGATGAACAATGAAGAACATTCAAAAACACAATGTGGTCCAAATCAACTCGTTTTTGCCCCAATTTTTAGATCTAAGCTCCTTACCACTTAGACAACAAAGCCCAATATGAACCAATGCTTAATTTCACAAAAATCAACTAAACCCACTTTGAGTTCTTCAAGCTTTGATGAACCTCTAATGGTGGAAGCTTCAATTCTTACCCAAATGACTTCAAATTTCGTTTCCAGATGTTTCCCACCACAACAAACTCAAATCTAACTTCAAAAACAACAAACTCAAATCACAAAACATTTTTTTCCCCTAACAAAGGATTAGGGACACAAGACTATCAACTAAGGATCAAGAAATTTTTAGAAATGGAAGTGGGATGAAATGAAATATGGACTTGAAAAGGTACCTTGAGTATACGGTTCGAGCTTGACAAAATACGGTCCGTAATGTGGTTTACGGTCCGTATTTCGTGTCCGTATTTAGTGATGCCCAAAACAGAATATTCCTTGCCTTTTACGACTAACAAGATACAGGTCGTATCGTGTTTTACGGTTCGTATTTAATGATGTCTGTCCTAGGCAGAATGCTCCACTTTGGACCCCAACAGCTATACGACTGACCCCTTGAAGTTTACGGGTCGTAAAGGGGAATACGGTTCGTAAACTTCAATCGTATTTAAGGATTAGTCCGAGAGGCAGAATACTCAACTTTGGACCCTACTTTTTACGAGCTGATATACGGTCCGTAAAGTCAAATACGGGCCGTATTTAAGGATCCTATTTTCGATACAGTGAGCTCTACTTGAGGATAACTCTTTTCCGACTGCACTATACGATCTACTTTACGGTCCGTATAATGAAATACGGGCCGTATTTAAAGATATCTTTCCAACACAGTGAACTCGTTAGCTACTTTAGTGAATATCATTGTACCTCGTTTGCCTCGGGATTTGCGTAAGATTTTCTGAATTTGGCTGACCTCTTGGGACCCCCTCAACCTTGTATTTACCCTTTTTGCCTAGAAAAACAACTTTTCAACTTTTGACTTGGATTCCTTGGATCTAACTTTCCTTTTTATCTTCTTCTTCACCAAGAACAATGAAGAACATTCAAAAACCCAATGTGGTCCAAATCAACTCGTTTTTGCCCCAATTTTTAGATCTAAGCTCCTTACCACTTAGACAACAAAGCCCAATATGAACCAAAGCTCAATTTCACCAAAATCAACTAAACCCACTTTGAGTTCTTCAAGCTTTGATGAACCTCTAATGGTGGAAGCTTCAATTCTTACCCAAATGACTTCAAATTTCGTTTCCAGATGTTTCCCACCACAACAAACTCAAATCTAACTTCAAAAACAACAAAATCAAATCACAAAACAATTTTTTATCCCTAACAAAGGACTAGGGACACAAGACTATCAACTAAGGATCAAGAAATTTTTAGAAATGGAAGTGGGATGAAATGAAATATGGACTTGAAAAGGTACCTTGAGTATACGGTTTGAGCTTGACAAAATACGGTCCGTATTGTGGTTTACGGTCCGTATTTCGTGTCCGTATTTAGTGATGCCCAAAACAGAATATTCCTTGCCTTTTACGACTAACAAGATACGGGTCGTATCGTGTTTTACGGTTCGTATTTAATGATGTCTGTCCTAGGCAGAATGCTCCACTTTGGACCCCAACAGCTATACGACTGACCCCTTGAAGTTTACGGGTCGTAAAGGGGAATACGGTTCGTAAACTTCAATCGTATTTAAGGATTAGTCCGAGAGGCAGAATACTCAACTTTGGACCCTACTTTTTACGAGCTGATATACGGTCCGTAAAGTGAAATACGGGCCGTATTTAAGGATCCTATTTTCGAGGCAGTGAGATCAACTTGAGGATAACTTTTTTCACGTTCCACTTTACGATCTACTTTACGGTCCGTATAATGAAATACAGGCCGTATTTAAAGATATCTTTCCAACACATTGAACTCGTTACATGCTTCAGTGAATAACATTGTACCTCATTTGCCTCGGGATTTGCGTAAGATTTTCTGAATTTGGCTGACCTCTTGGGACCCCCTCAACCTTGTATTTACCCTTTTTGCCTAGAAAAACAACTTTTCAACTTTTGACGTGGATTCCTTGGATCTAACTTTCCTTTTTATCTTCTTCTTCACCAAGAACAATGATGAACAATGAAGAACATTCAAAAACCCAATGTGGTCCAAATCAACTCGTTTTTGCCCCAATTTTTAGATCTAAGCTCCTTACCACTTAGACAACAAAGCCCAATATGAACCAAAGCTCAATTTCACCAAAATCAACTAAACCCACTTTGAGTTCTTCAAGCTTTGATGAACCTCTAATGGTGGAAGCTTCAATTCTTACCCAAATGACTTCAAATTTCGTTTCCAGATGTTTCCCACCACAACAAACTCAAATCTAACTTCAAAAACAACAAACTCAAATCACAAAACAATTTTTTTCCCCTAACAAAGGACTAGGGACACAAGACTATCAACTAAGGATCAAGAAATTTTTAGAAATGGAAGTGGGATGAAATGAAATATGGACTTGAAAAGGTACCTTGAGTATACGGTTCGAGCTTGACAAAATACGGTCCGTATTGTGGTTTACGGTCCGTATTTCGTGTCCGTATTTAGTGATGCCCAAAACAGAATGTTCCTTGCCTTTTACGACTAACAAGATACAGGTCGTATCGTGTTTTACGGTTCGTATTTAATGATGTCTGTCCTAGGCAGAATGCTCCACTTTGGACCCCAACAGCTATACGACTGACCCCTTGAAGTTTACGGGTCGTAAAGGGGAATACGGTTCGTAAACTTCAATCGTATTTAAGGATTAGTCCGAGAGGCAGAATACTCTACTTTGGACCCTACTTTTTACGAGCTGATATACGGTCCGTAAAGTCAAATACGGGCCGTATTTAAGGATCCTATTTTCGATACAGTGAGCTCTACTTGAGGATAACTCTTTTCCGATTCCACTATACGATCTACTTTACGGTCCGTATAATGAAATACGGGCCGTATTTAAAGATATCTTTCCAACACAGTGAACTCGTTAGCTACTTTAGTGAATATCATTGTACCTCGTTTGCCTCGGGATTTGCGTAAGATTTTCTGAATTTGGCTGACCTCTTGGGACCCCCTCAACCTTGTATTTACCCTTTTTGCCTAGAAAAACAACTTTTCAACTTTTGACGTGGATTCCTTGGATCTAACTTTCCTTTTTATCTTCTTCTTCACCAAGAACAATGATGAACAATGAAGAACATTCAAAAACACAATGTGGTCCAAATCAACTCGTTTTTGCCCCAATTTTTAGATCTAAGCTCCTTACCACTTAGACAACAAAGCCCAATATGAACCAATGCTTAATTTCACAAAAATCAACTAAACCCACTTTGAGTTCTTCAAGCTTTGATGAACCTCTAATGGTGGAAGCTTCAATTCTTACCCAAATGACTTCAAATTTCGTTTCCAGATGTTTCCCACCACAACAAACTCAAATCTAACTTCAAAAACAACAAACTCAAATCACAAAACATTTTTTTCCCCTAACAAAGGACTAGGGACACAAGACTATCAACTAAGGATCAAGAAATTTTTAGAAATGGAAGTGGGATGAAATGAAATATGGACTTGAAAAGGTACCTTGAGTATACGGTTCGAGCTTGACAAAATACGGTCCGTAATGTGGTTTACGGTCCGTATTTCGTGTCCGTATTTAGTGATGCCCAAAACAGAATATTCCTTGCCTTTTACGACTAACAAGATACAGGTCGTATCGTGTTTTACGGTTCGTATTTAATGATGTCTGTCCTAGGCAGAATGCTCCACTTTGGACCCCAACAGCTATACGACTGACCCCTTGAAGTTTACGGGTCGTAGAGGGGAATACGGTTCGTAAACTTCAATCGTATTTAAGGATTAGTCCGAGAGGCAGAATACTCAACTTTGGACCCTACTTTTTACGAGCTGATATACGGTCCGTAAAGTCAAATACGGGCCGTATTTAAGGATCCTATTTTCGATACAGTGAGCTCTACTTGAGGATAAGTCTTTTCCGATTCCACTATACGATCTACTTTACGGTCCGTATAATGAAATACGGGCCGTATTTAAAGATATCTTTCCAACACAGTGAACTCGTTAGCTACTTTAGTGAATATCATTGTACCTCGTTTGCCTCGGGATTTGCGTAAGATTTTCTGAATTTGGCTGACCTCTTGGGACCCCCTCAACCTTGTATTTACCCTTTTTGCCTAGAAAAACAACTTTTCAACTTTTGACTTGGATTCCTTGGATCTAACTTTCCTTTTTATCTTCTTCTTCACCAAGAACAATGAAGAACATTCAAAAACACAATGTGGTCCAAATCAACTCGTTTTTGCCCCAATTTTTAGATCTAAGCTCCTTACCACTTAGACAACAAAGCCCAATATGAACCAATGCTTAATTTCACAAAAATCAACTAAACCCACTTTGAGTTCTTCAAGCTTTGATGAACCTCTAATGGTGGAAGCTTCAATTCTTACCCAAATGACTTCAAATTTCGTTTCCAGATGTTTCCCACCACAACAAACTCAAATCTAACTTCAAAAACAACAAACTCAAATCACAAAACATTTTTTTCCCCTAACAAAGGATTAGGGACACAAGACTATCAACTAAGGATCAAGAAATTTTCAGAAATGGAAGTGGGATGAAATGAAATATGGACTTGAAAAGGTACCTTGAGTATACGGTTCGAGCTTGAAAAAATACGGTCCGTAATGTGGTTTACGGTCCGTATTTCGTGTCCGTATTTAGTGATGCCCAAAACAGAATATTCCTTGCCTTTTACGACTAACAAGATACTGGTCGTATCGTGTTTTACGGTTCGTATTTAATGATGTCTGTCCTAGGCAGAATGCTCCACTTTGGACCCCAACAGCTATACGACTGACCCCTTGAAGTTTACGGGTCGTAAAGGGGAATACGGTTCGTAAACTTCAATCGTATTTAAGGATTAGTCCGAGAGGCAGAATACTCAACTTTGGACCCTACTTTTTACGAGCTGATATACGGTCCGTAAAGTCAAATACGGGCCGTATTTAAGGATCCTATTTTCGATACAGTGAGCTCTACTTGAGGATAACTCTTTTCCGATTGCACTATACGATCTACTTTACGGTCCGTATAATGAAATACGGGCCGTATTTAAAGATATCTTTCCAACACAGTGAACTCGTTAGCTACTTTAGTGAATATCATTGTACCTCGTTTGCCTCGGGATTTGCGTAAGATTTTCTGAATTTGGCTGACCTCTTGGGACCCCCTTAACCTTGTATTTACCCTTTTTGCCTAGAAAAACAACTTTTCAACTTTTGACTTGGATTCCTTGGATCTAACTTTCCTTTTTATCTTCTTCTTCACCAAGAACATTGAAGAACATTCAAAAACCCAATGTGGTCCAAATCAACTCGTTTTTGCCCCAATTTTTAGATCTAAGTTCGTTACCACTTAGAGAACAAAGCCCAATATGAACCAAAGCTCAATTTCACCAAAATCAACTAAACCCACTTTGAGTTCTTCAAGCTTTGATGAACCTCTATTGGTGGAAGCTTCAATTCTTACTCAATTGACTTCAAATTTCGTTTCCAGATGATTCCCACCACAACAAACTCAAATCTAACTTCAAAAACAACAAAATCAAATCACAAAACAATTTTTTTATCCTAACAAAGGACTAGGGACACAAGACTATCAACTAAGGATCAAGAAATTTTTAGAAATGGAAGTGGGATGAAATGAAATTTGGACTTGAAAAGGTACCTTGAGTATACGGTTCGAGCTTCAAAAAATACGGTCCGTATTGTGGTTTACGGTCTGTATTTCGTGTCCGTATTTAGTGATGCCCAAAACAGAATGTTCCTTGCCTTTTACGACAAACAAGATACGGGGCCGTATTGTGGTTTACGGTCTGTATTTAATGATGTCTTTCCTAGGCAGAATGCTGCACTTTGGACCCCAATAGCTATACGACTGACCCCTTGAAGTTTACGGGTCGGAATGGGGAATACGGTTCGTAAACTTCAATGGTATTTAAGGATTAGTCCGAGAGGCAGAATACTCAACTTTGGACCCTACTTTTTACGAGCTGATATACGGTCCGTAAAGTGAAATACGGGCCGTATTTAAGGATCCTATTTTCGAGGCAGTGAGATCAACTTGAGGATAACGTTTTTCACGTTCCACTTTACGATCTACTTTACGGTCCGTATAATGAAATACAGGCCGTATTTAAAGATATCTTTCCAACACATTGAACTCGTTATAACATTGTACCTCATTTGCCTCGGGATTTGCGTAAGATTTTCTGAATTTGGCTGACCTCTTGGGACCCCCTCAACCTTGTATTTACCCTTTTTGCCTAGAAAAACAACTTTCCAACTTTTGACGTGGATTCCTTGGATCTAACTTTCCTTTTTATCTTCTTCTTCACCAAGAACAATGATGAACAATGAAGAACATTCAAAAACACAATGTGGTCCAAATCAACTCGTTTTTGCCCCAATTTTTAGATCTAAGCTCCTTACCACTTAGACAACAAAGCCCAATATGAACCAATGCTTAATTTCACAAAAATCAACTAAACCCACTTTGAGTTCTTCAAGCTTTGATGAACCTCTAATGGTGGAAGCTTCAATTCTTACCCAAATGACTTCAAATTTCGTTTCCAGATGTTTCCCACCACAACAAACTCAAATCTAACTTCAAAAACAACAAACTCAAATCACAAAACATTTTTTCCCCTAACAAAGGATTAGGGACACATGACTATCAACTAAGGATCAAGAAATTTTTAGAAATGGAAGTGGGATGAAATGAAATATGGACTTGAAAAGGTACCTTGAGTATACGGTTCGAGCTTGACAAAATACGGTCCGTAATGTGGTTTACGGTCCGTATTTCGTGTCCGTATTTAGTGATGCCCAAAACAGAATATTCCTTGCCTTTTACGACTAACAAGATACAGGTCGTATCGTGTTTTACGGTTCGTATTTAATGATGTTTGTCCTAGGCAGAATGCTCCACTTTGGACCCCAACAGCTATACGACTGACCCCTTGAAGTTTACGGGTCGTAAAGGGGAATACGGTTCGTAAACTTCAATCGTATTTAAGGATTAGTCCGAGAGGCAGAATACTCAACTTTGGACCCTACTTTTTACGAGCTGATATACGGTCCGTAAAGTCAAATACGGGCCGTATTTAAGGATCCTATTTTCGATACAGTGAGCTCTACTTGAGGATAACTCTTTTCCGATTGCACTATACGATCTACTTTACGGTCCGTATAATGAAATACGGGCCGTATTTAAAGATATCTTTCCAACACAGTGAACTCGTTAGCTACTTTAGTGAATATCATTGTACCTCGTTTGCCTCGGGATTTGCGTAAGATTTTCTGAATTTGGCTGACCTCTTGGGACCCCCTCAACCTTGTATTTACCCTTTTTGCCTAGAAAACAACTTTTCAACTTTTGACGTGGATTCCTTGGATCTAACTTTCCTTTTTATCTTCTTCTTCACCAAGAACAATGATGAACAATGAAGAACATTCAAAAACACAATGTGGTCCAAATCAACTCGTTTTTGCCCCAATTTTTAGATCTAAGCTCCTTACCACTTAGACAACAAAGCCCAATATGAACCAATGCTTAATTTCACAAAAATCAACTAAACCCACTTTGAGTTCTTCAAGCTTTGATGAACCTCTAATGGTGGAAGCTTCAATTCTTACCCAAATGACTTCAAATTTCGTTTCCAGATGTTTCCCACCACAACAAACTCAAATCTAACTTCAAAAACAACAAACTCAAATCACAAAACATTTTTTTCCCCTAACAAAGGATTAGGGACACAAGACTATCAACTAAGGATCAAGAAATTTTTAGAAATGGAAGTGGGATGAAATGAAATATGGACTTGAAAAGGTACCTTGAGTATACGGTTCGAGCTTGACAAAATACGGTCCGTAATGTGGTTTACGGTCCGTATTTCGTGTCCGTATTTAGTGATGCCCAAAACAGAATATTCCTTGCCTTTTACGACTAACAAGATACAGGTCGTATCGTGTTTTACGGTTCGTATTTAATGATGTCTGTCCTAGGCAGAATGCTCCACTTTGGACCCCAACAGCTATACGACTGACCCCTTGAAGTTTACGGGTCGTAAAGGGCAATACGGTTCGTAAACTTCAATCGTATTTAAGGATTAGTCCGAGAGGCAGAATACTCAACTTTGGACCCTACTTTTTACGAGCTGATATACGGTCCGTAAAGTCAAATACGGGCCGTATTTAAGGATCCTATTTTCGATACAGTGAGCTCTACTTGAGGATAACTCTTTTCCGATTGCACTATACGATCTACTTTACGGTCCGTATAATGAAATATGGGCCGTATTTAAAGATATCTTTCCAACACAGTGAACTCGTTAGCTACTTTAGTGAATATCATTGTACCTCGTTTGCCTCGGGATTTGCGTAAGATTTTCTGAATTTGGCTGACCTCTTGGGACCCCCTCAACCTTGTATTTACCCTTTTTGCCTAGAAAAACAACTTTTCAACTTTTGACTTGGATTCCTTGGATCTAACTTTCCCTTTTATCTTCTTCTTCACCAAGAACATTGAAGAACATTCAAAAACCCAATGTGGTCCAAATCAACTCGTTTTTGCCCCAATTTTTAGATCTAAGTTCGTTACCACTTAGAGAACAAAGCCCAATATGAACCAAAGCTCAATTTCACCAAAATCAACTAAACCCACTTTGCGTTCTTCAAGCTTTGATGAAGAACAAATCTAACTCAAATCTAACTTCAAAAACAACAAAATCAAATCACAAAACAATTTTTTTATCCTAACAAAGGATTAGGGACACAAGACTATCAACTAAGGATCAAGAAATTTTTAGAAATGGAAGTGGGATGAAATGAAATATGGACTTGAAAAGGTACCTTGAGTATACGGTTCGAGCTTCAAAAAATACGGTCCGTAATGTGGTTTACGGTCCGTATTTCGTGTCCGTATTTAGTGATGCCCAAAACAGAATATTCCTTGCCTTTTACGACTAACAAGATACTGGTCGTATCGTGTTTTACGGTTCGTATTTAATGATGTCTGTCCTAGGCAGAATGCTCCACTTTGGACCCCAACAGCTATACGACTGACCCCTTGAAGTTTACGGGTCGTAAAGGGGAATACGGTTCGTAAACTTCAATCGTATTTAAGGATTAGTCCGAGAGGCAGAATACTCAACTTTGGACCCTACTTTTTACGAGCTGATATACGGTCCGTAAAGTCAAATACGGGCCGTATTTAAGGATCCTATTTTCGATACAGTGAGCTCTACTTGAGGATAACTCTTTTCCGATTGCACTATACGATCTACTTTACGGTCCGTATAATGAAATACGGGCCGTATTTAAAGATATCTTTCCAACACAGTGAACTCGTTAGCTACTTTAGTGAATATCATTGTACCTCGTTTGCCTCGGGATTTGCGTAAGATTTTCTGAATTTGGCTGACCTCTTGGGACCCCCTTAACCTTGTATTTACCCTTTTTGCCTAGAAAAACAACTTTTCAACTTTTGACTTGGATTCCTTGGATCTAACTTTCCTTTTTATCTTCTTCTTCACCAAGAACATTGAAGAACATTCAAAAACCCAATGTGGTCCAAATCAACTCGTTTTTGCCCCAATTTTTAGATCTAAGTTCGTTACCACTTAGAGAACAAAGCCCAATATGAACCAAAGCTCAATTTCACCAAAATCAACTAAACCCACTTTGAGTTCTTCAAGCTTTGATGAAGAACAAATCTAACTCAAATCTAACTTCAAAAACAACAAAATCAAATCACAAAACAATTTTTTTATCCTAACAAAGGATTAGGGACACAAGACTATCAACTAAGGATCAAGAAATTTTTAGAAATGGAAGTGGGATGAAATGAAATATGGACTTGAAAAGGTACCTTGAGTATACGGTTCGAGCTTCAAAAAATACGGTCCGTAATGTGGTTTACGGTCCGTATTTCGTGTCCGTATTTAGTGATGCCCAAAACAGAATATTCCTTGCCTTTTACGACTAACAAGATACTGGTCGTATCGTGTTTTACGGTTCGTATTTAATGATGTCTGTCCTAGGCAGAATGCTCCACTTTGGACCCCAACAGCTATACGACTGACCCCTTGAAGTTTACGGGTCGTAAAGGGGAATACGGTTCGTAAACTTCAATCGTATTTAAGGATTAGTCCGAGAGGCAGAATACTCAACTTTGGACCCTACGTTTTACGAGCTGATATACGGTCCGTAAAGTCAAATACGGGCCGTATTTAAGGATCCTATTTTCGATACAGTGAGCTCTACTTGAGGATAACTCTTTTCCGATTGCACTATACGATCTACTTTACGGTCCGTATAATGAAATACGGGCCGTATTTAAAGATATCTTTCCAACACAGTGAACTCGTTAGCTACTTTAGTGAATATCATTGTACCTCATTTTCCTCGGCATTTGCGTAAGATTTTCTGAATTTGGCTGACCTCTTGGGACCCCCTTAACCTTGTATTTACCCTTTTTGCCTAGAAAAACAACTTTTCAACTTTTGACTTGGATTCCTTGGATCTAACTTTCCTTTTTATCTTCTTCTTCACCAAGAACATTGAAGAACATTCAAAAACCCAATGTGGTCCAAATCAACTCGTTTTTGCCCCAATTTTTAGATCTAAGTTCGTTACCACTTAGAGAACAAAGCTCAATTTCACCAAAATCAACTAAACCCACTTTGAGTTCTTCAAGCTTTGATGAAGAACAAATCTAACTCAAATCTAACTTCAAAAACAACAAAATCAAATCACAAAACAATTTTTTTATCCTTACAAAGGATTAGGGACACAAGACTATCAATTAAGGATCAAGAAATTTTTAGAAATGGAAGTGGGATGAAATGAAATATGGACTTGAAAAGGTACCTTGAGTATACGGTTCGAGCTTCAAAAATTACGGTCCGTAATGTGGTTTACGGTCCGTATTTCGTGTCCGTATTTAGTGATGCCCAAAACAGAATATTCCTTGCCTTTTACGACTAACAAGATACTGGTCGTATCGTGTTTTACGGTTCGTATTTAATGATGTCTGTCCTAGGCAGAATGCTCCACTTTGGACCCCAACAGCTATACGACTGACCCCTTGAAGTTTACGGGTCGTAAAGGGGAATACGGTTCGTAAACTTCAATCGTATTTAAGGATTAGTCCGAGAGGCAGAATACTCTACTTTGGACCCTACTTTTTACGAGCTGATATACGGTCCGTAAAGTCAAATACGGGCCGTATTTAAGGATCCTATTTTCGATACAGTGAGCTCTACTTGAGGATAACTCTTTTCCGATTGCACTATACGATCTACTTTACGGTCCGTATAATGAAATACGGGCCGTATTTAAAGATATCTTTCCAACACAGTGAACTCGTTAGCTACTTTAGTGAATATCATTGTACCTCGTTTGCCTCGGGATTTGCGTAAGATTTTCTGAATTTGGCTGACCTCTTGGGACCCCCTTAACCTTGTATTTACCCTTTTTGCCTAGAAAAACAACTTTTCAACTTTTGACTTGGATTCCTTGGATCTAACTTTCCTTTTTATCTTCTTCTTCACCAAGAACATTGAAGAACATTCAAAAACCCAATGTGGTCCAAATCAACTCGTTTTTGCCCCAATTTTTAGATCTAAGTTCGTTACCACTTAGAGAACAAAGCCCAATATGAACCAAAGCTCAATTTCACCAAAATCAATTAAACCCACTTTGAGTTCTTCAAGCTTTGATGAAGAACAAATCTAACTCAAATCTAACTTCAAAAACAACAAAATCAAATCACAAAACAATTTTTTTATCCTAACAAAGGATTAGGGACACAAGACTATCAACTAAGGATCAAGAAATTTTTAGAAATGGAAGTGGGATGAAATGAAATATGGACTGTAAAAGGTACCTTGAGTATACGGTTCGAGCTTCAAAAAATACGGTCCGTAATGTGGTTTACGGTCCGTATTTCGTGTCCGTATTTAGTGATGCCCAAAACAGAATATTCCTTGCCTTTTACGACTAACAAGATACTGGTCGTATCGTGTTTTACGGTTCGTATTTAATGATGTCTGTCCTAGGCAGAATGCTCCACTTTGGACCCCAACAGCTATACGACTGACCCCTTGAAGTTTACGGGTCGTAAAGGGGAATAAGGTTCGTAAACTTCAATCGTATTTAAGGATTAGTCCGAGAGGCAGAATACTCTACTTTGGACCCTACTTTTTACGAGCTGATATACGGTCCGTAAAGTCAAATACGGGCCGTATTTAAGGATCCTATTTTCGATACAGTGAGCTCTACTTGAGGATAACTCTTTTCCGATTCCACTATACGATCTACTTTACGGTCCGTATAATGAAATACGGGCCGTATTTAAAGATATCTTTCCAACACAGTGAACTCGTTAGCTACTTTAGTGAATATCATTGTACCTCGTTTGCCTCGGGATTTGCGTAAGATTTTCTGAATTTGGCTGACCTCTTGGGACCCCCTCAACCTTGTATTTACCCTTTTTGCCTAGAAAAACAACTTTTCAACTTTTGACGTGGATTCCTTGGATCTAACTTTCCTTTTTATCTTCTTCTTCACCAAGAACAATGATGAACAATGAAGAACATTCAAAAACACAATGTGGTCCAAATCAACTCGTTTTTGCCCCAATTTTTAGATCTAAGCTCCTTACCACTTAGACAACAAAGCCCAATATGAACCAATGCTTAATTTCACAAAAATCAACTAAACCCACTTTGAGTTCTTCAAGCTTTGATGAACCTCTAATGGTGGAAGCTTCAATTCTTACCCAAATGACTTCAAATTTCGTTTCCAGATGTTTCCCACCACAACAAACTCAAATCTAACTTCAAAAACAACAAACTCAAATCACAAAAAATGTTTTTCCCCTAACAAAGGACTAGGGACACAAGACTATCAACTAAGGATCAAGAAATTTTTAGAAATGGAAGTGGGATGAAATGAAATATGGACTTGAAAAGGTACCTTGAGTATACGGTTCGAGCTTGACAAAATACGGTCCGTAATGTGGTTTACGGTCCGTATTTCGTGTCCGTATTTAGTGATGCCCAAAACAGAATATTCCTTGCCTTTTACGACTAACAAGATACAGGTCGTATCGTGTTTTACGGTTCGTATTTAATGATGTCTGTCCTAGGCAGAATGCTCCACTTTGGACCCCAACAGCTATACGACTGACCCCTTGAAGTTTACGGGTCGTAAAGGGGAATACGATTCGTAAACTTCAATCGTATTTAAGGATTAGTCCGAGAGGCAGAATACTCAACTTCGGACCCTACTTTTTACGAGCTGATATACGGTCCGTAAAGTCAAATACGGGCCGTATTTAAGGATCCTATTTTCGATACAGTGAGCTCTACTTGAGGATAACTCTTTTCCGATTCCACCATACGATCTACTTTACGGTCCGTATAATGAAATACGGGCCGTATTTAAAGATATCTTTCCAACACAGTGAACTCGTTAGCTACTTTAGTGAATATCATTGTACCTCGTTTGCCTCGGGATTTGCGTAAGATTTTCTGAATTTGGCTGACCTCTTGGGACCCCCTCAACCTTGTATTTACCCTTTTTGCCTAGAAAAACAACTTTTCAACTTTTGACTTGGATTCCTTGGATCTAACTTTCCTTTTTATCTTCTTCTTCACCAAGAACATTGAAGAACATTCAAAAACCCAATGTGGTCCAAATCAACTCGTTTTTGCCCCAATTTTTAGATCTAAGTTCGTTACCACTTAGACAACAAAGCCCAATATGAACCAAAGCTCAATTTCACCAAAATCAACTAAACCCACTTTGCGTTCTTCAAGCTTTGATGAACCTCTATTGGTGGAAGCTTCAATTCTTACCCAATTGACTTCAAATTTCGTTTCCAGATGATTCCCACCACAACAAACTCAAATCTAACTTCAAAAACAACAAAATCAAATCACAAAACAATTTTTTTATCCTAACAAAGGACTAGGGACACAAGACTATCAACTAAGGATCAAGAAATTTTGAGAAATGGAAGTGGGATGAAATGCAATTTGGACTTGAAAAGGTACCTTGAGTATACGGTTTGAGCTTCAAAAAATACGGTCCGTATTGTGGTTTACGGTCTGTATTTCGTGTCCGTATTTAGTGATGCCCAAAACAGAATGTTCCTTGCCTTTTACTACAAACAAGATACGGGCCGTATTGTGGTTTACGGTCTGTATTTAATGATGTCTTTCCTAGGCAGAATGCTGCACTTTGGACCCCAATAGCTATACGACTGACCCCTTGAAGTTTACGGGTCGTAAAGGGGAATACGGTTCGTAAACTTCAGTCGTATTTAAGGATTAGTCCGAGAGGCAGAATACTCAACTTTGGACCCTACTTTTTACGAGCTGATATACGGTCCGTAAAGTGAAATACGGGCCGTATTTAAGGATCCTATTTTCGAGGCAGTGAGCTAAACTTTAGGATAACTTTTTTCACGTTCCACTTTACGATCTACTTTACGGTCCGTATAAAGAAATACAGGCCGTATTTAAAGATATCTTTCCAACACATTGAACTCGTTAGATGCTTCAGTGAATAACATTGTACCTCATTTGCCTCGGGATTTGCGTAAGATTTTCTGAATTTGGCAGACCTCTTGGGACCCCCTCAACCTTGTATTTACCCTTTTTGCCTAGAAAAACAACTTTTCAACTTTTGACTTGGATTCCTTGGATCTAACTTTCCTTTTTATCTTCTTCTTCACCACGAACAATAATGAACAATGAAGAACATTCAAAAACCCAATGTGGTCCAAATCAACTCGTTTTTGCCCCAATTTTTAGATCTAAGTTCCTTACCACTTAGACAACAAAGCCCAATATGAACCAAAGCTCAATTTCACCAAAATCAACTAAACCCACTTTGAGTTCTTCAAGCTTTGATGAACCTCTAATGGTGGAAGCTTCAATTCTTACCCAAATGACTTCAAATTTCGTTTCCAGATGTTTCCCAGCACAACAAACTCAAATCTAACTTCAATAACAACAAAATCAAATCACAAAATAATTTTTTTCCCCTAACAACGGACTAGGGACACAAACTATCAACTAAGGATCAAGAAATTTTGAGAAATGGAAATGAGATGAAATGAAATTTGGACTTGAAAAGGTACCTTGAGTATACGGTTTCAGTTTCAAAAAATACGGTCCGTATTGTGGTTTACGGTCTGTATTTCGTGTCCGTATTTAGTGATGCCCAAAATAGAATGTTCCTTGCCTTTTACGGCCAACAAGATACGGGCCGTATTGTGGTTTACGTTCCGTATTTGATGATGTCTTTCCTAGGCAGAATGCTGCACTTTGGACCCCAATGGATATACGACTGACCCCTTGAAGTTTACGGGTCATAAAGGGGAATACGGTTCGTAAACTTCAATCGTATTTAAGGATTAGTCCGAGAGGCAGAATACTCAAATTTGGACCCTACTTTTTACGAGATGATATACGGTCCGTAAAGTGAAATACGGGCTTATTTAAGGATCCTATTTTCGAGACAATGAGCTCAACTTGAGGATAACTATTTTCACGTTCCACTTTACGATCTACTTTACGGTCCGTATAATGAAATACGGGCCGTATTTAAAGATATCTTTCCAACACATTGAACTCGTTAGATGCTTCAGTGAATAACATTGTACCTCATTTGCCTCGGGATTTGCGTAAGATTTTCTGAATTTGCCTGACCTCTTGGGACCCCCTCAACCTTGTATTTACCCTTTTTTCCTAGAAAAACAACTTTTCAACTTTTGACTTGGATTCCTTGGATCTAACTTTCCTTTTTATCTTCTTCCTCACCAAGAACAATGAAGAACATTCAAAAACCCAATGTGGTCCAAATCAACTCGTTTTTGCCCCAATTTTTAGATCTATGTTCGTTACCACTTAGAGAACAAAGCCCAATATGAACCAAAGCTCAATTTCACCAAAATCAACTAAACCCACTTTGAGTTCTTTAAGCTTTGATGAACCTCTATTGGTGGAAGCTTCAATTCTTACCCAAATGACTTCAAATTTCGTTTCCAGATGATTCCCACCACAACAAACTCAAATCTAACTTCAAAAACAACAAAATCAAATCAAAAAACAATTTTTTTACCCTAACAAATGACTAGGGACACAAGACTATCAACTAAGGATCAAGAAATTTTGAGAAATGGAAGTGGGATGAAATGAAATTTGGACTTGAAAAGGTAACTTGAGTATACGGTTTGAGCTTGACAAAATACGGTCCATATTGTGGTTTACGGTCCGTATTTCGTGTCTGTATTTAGTGATGCCCAAAACAGAATGTTCCTTACCTTTTACGACCAATAAGATACGGGCCGTATTGTAGTTTACGGTCCGTATTTAATGATGTCTTTCCTAGGAAGAATGCTCCACTTTGGACCCCAACAGCTATACGACTGACCCCTTCAAGTTTACGGGTCGTAAAGGGGAATACGATTCGTAAACTTCAATCGTATTTAAGGATTAGTCCGAGAGGCAGAATACTCAAATTTGGACCCTACTTTTTACGAGATGATATACGGTCCGTAAAGTGAAATACGGGCTTATTTAAGGATCCTATTTTCGAGACAATAAGCTCAATTTGAGGATAATATTTTTCACGTTCCACTTTAGGATCTACTTTACGGTCCGTATAATGAAATATGGGCCGTATTTAAAGATTTATTTCCAACACAGTGAACTCGTTAGATGCTTCAGTGAATATCATTGTACCTCGTTTGCCTCGGGATTGGCGTAAGATTTTCTGAATTTGGCTGACCTCTTGGGACCCCCTCAACCTTGTATTTACCCTTTTTGGCTAGAAAAGCAACTTTTCAACTTTTGACTTGGATTCCTTGGATCTAACTTTCCTTTTTATCTTCTTCTTGACCAAGAACAATGAAGAACATTCAAAAACCCAATGTGGTCCAAATCAACTCGTTTTTGCAGCAATGTTTAGATCTAAGCTTCTTACCACTTAGACAACAAAGCCCAATATGAACCAAAGCATAATTTCACCAAAATCAACTAAACCCACTTTGAGTTCTTCAAGCTTTGATGAACCTCTAATGGTGGAAGCTTCAATTCTTACCCAAATGACTTCAAATTTCGTTTCCAGATGTTTCCCACCAAAACAAACTCAAATCTAACTTTAAAAACAACAAACTCAAATCACAAAACAATTTTTTCCCCTAACAAAGGACTAGGGACACAAGACTATCAACTAAGGATCAACAAATTTTTAGAAATGGAAGTGGGATGAAATGAAATTTGGACTTGAAAAGGTACCTTGAGTATACGGTTCGATTTTGACAAAATACGGTCCGTATTGTGGTTTACGGTCCGTATTTCGTGTCTGTATTTAGTGATGCCCAAAACAGAATGTTCCTTGCCTTTTACGACTAACAAGATACGGGTCGTATCGTGTTTTACGGTTCATATTTAATGATGTCTTTCCTAGGCAGAATGCTGCACTTTGGACCCCAACAGCTATATGACTGACCCCTTGAAGTTTACGGGTCGTAAAGGGGAATACGGTTCGTAAACTTCAATCGTATTTAAGGATTAGTCCGAGAGGCAGAATACTTAACTTTGGTCCCTACTTTTTACGACCTGATATACGGTCCGTAAATTGAAATACGGGCCATGTTTAAGGATCCTATTTTCGAGACAGTGAGCTCAAATTGAGGATAATTTTTTTTCGATTCCACTTGACGATCTACTTTACGGTCCGTATAATGAAATACGGGCCGTATTTAAAGATATCTTTCTAACACAGTGAACTCGTTAGCTACTTTAGTGAATATCATTGTACCTCGTTTGCCTCGGGATTTGCGTAAGATTTTCTGAATTTGGCTGACCTCTTGGGACCCCCTCAACCTTGTATTTACCCTTTTTGCCTAGAAAAACAACTTTTTAAATTTTGACTCGGATTCCTTGGATCTAACTTTCCTTTTTATCTTCTTCTTCACCAAGAACAATAATGAAAAATGAAGAACATTCAAAAACCCAATGTGGTCCAAATCAACTCGTTTTTGCCCCAATTTTTAGATCTATGCTCCTTACCAGTTAGAGAACAAAGCCCAATATGAACCAAAGCTCAATTTCACCAAAATCAACTAAACCCACTTTGAGTTCTTCAAGCTTTGATGAACCTCTAATGGTGGAAACTTCAATTCTTACCCAAATGACTTCAAATTTCGTTTCCAGATGTTTCCCACCACAACAAACTCAAATCTATCTTAAAAAACAACCAAATCAAATCACAAAACAGTTTTTTCCCCTAACAACGGACTAGGGACACAAGACTATCAACTAAGGATCAAGAAATTTTGAGAAATGGATGTGGGATGAAATGAAATTTTGACTTGAAAAGGTACCTTGAGTATACGGTTCGAGCTTGACAAAATACGGTCTGTATTGTGGTTTACGGTATATCAAATCCTAACCCTTCCAATCGGATTTACAAACCCTAGAACCTAAGCAATTTGAATCAACAAACGACTCAAATGAGCAACATTGAATTCAATGGAAATAAGCGATTCAGTTCGGAACTAGGATGTAACACTTGGTTAATCAACCAAACAATCTATATTAATCTAAAACTATCAACTACAATCTCTCATAAGAGTTTCTTTAGTCAACATAATCTAAATATGAAAATAACCTAAGTCTAGTATTTATACTAAGAGACTTAAGACCTAGGCTAGTTATTACGAGAATGCCATTAATGAGGCACGAGCCTTGTTTGGCTAGTTGGATGTTGACTTGAAATTCGAAAAAAGGCTCCTTTTGCACATATAGCCATCATCCAATCCTCAAACTTGCAATTGTGACCCTTTTGCATCTATGGCCCTTCTTTGTACGTCTAGCCACATTTGCATTTACGTCCCTTTGCGACTCTAGCCACTTTGAGTGTTGGCCTTCTTTCTTGTAGCTTCTTCTTTCATTCCCCTCCAAGCTACTTTCCATACTTCATAGGCCTTCTTATGGGTATTTTGTGCCTCTCCATGGGTATCCAATGCTCCTTTGCTCATCCTCCTAGCTTGAATGGATTGGAGTCCCATGCCTTGGTCTTCAATGTGAACCTTCAAGCGAGGTGTGCCTAGTAGGGTCATATCAAACTATGCACGAAAACGTACCCCGGCCCGAGACTCGGTGAAAGATATATTGAGGCATGCACAAGCAGAGTAGTGAGCAACCATATGCAAACTATGTCATATATGAGACTCAATAGAATAATCAAAATGAACTATCATTTGAAAATCAAGACAATAGTCATATCAAGTACCCTTCGAATGTCACTATGGATTATATCAAAATAAGACACCTGAAATCATAAACACGTATCAAGACATAATGAAACAGCTTCTGGAAATCAAGAACATTAGCCATCCTAGTGTCGCTAAGAATAAGAGTTTCTTTGGAGTTATATGCTCGTCGTCTGTTTGTTTCATAAAGATCATGCCAAAAAGAATGAAGGGTTAGCTTTACATACCTTACGTCGTCCAAGGAACTCAACTTAATCACGAACTTTTCACAATTAGTATGCCAAACCTATAATCGTAAGAATATGCACGTGACTGAAGAAGGATTTCGTATATCATATATATTAATAAGTAGCTTAATTCTAAAACGAAACGGGAAGCATCTCCCCTATATCATTAGTATCTCCCAATTTGGTATATCACCATAATAGCCCAACAACAATAAATAAATCTTAAAAACACAACAATATACTTAATTTACTTCAACAATCCATACAATATATATCCTTAAAATCAATCCCTTAAACTTATCTTTATTTCTAATGGAATTTCGACAGCATTTCCTTTCTATTCTGAACAATCCCAATACCTCAATTCAGCTAACAAACCATTAATATCAACATTAACAAAAATACCCAACTTTTATCCACAATAATCTAACTAAATCCACCAAAGAATCCATCCAAATCAACACCTAATCCCCAACTACTTAATACAACATATACAACAATTACATCAACATTTCCAACATTCTAATCCGCCAAATCTATCAATAAACATGTAAATAACATCACAAACAACTTAAACATACCTTATGTAGTCCATAACCACGAAATCAACACCATCAAAAGATAATTTTTGGTTCAAAACGACGACAATAACATGTTCTTCACTTCACTCTTCACGGGCCTCGGGATTTGGGGCCTCGAACTTGATCAACCTCTCACTTTGTCTCTCTAACCTCTCCTCCCTCTCTCTCTAACCTTCCATAAGCCTCTTGAACTTTATATCACATTATCTAGCATTTTATGACTTTTTTGCAGTCTATTTATAGTGACAAAGGGCGGTGGAGTGGTCCTGCCACGTGTCCACCACGTGTCAGGCTCTCTACTTGCGGCCAGCGCCTTTGTTCAGTAAAATAGACATATCTCTTGATTCCGATATCGAATAAATTCCCACGACCTATGGTTGGAAAGATAATTCTATTATCTACAACTTTAACTTTTGGAGTTTTCCCAAATTCCCAAATAATGATGGGGTTATGGTCTCCCGAAATCCGATCACCCGAAAACGTATCTTAAAAACATCTTTTTGGAGGGCTTACACTTGGATTTGGCTCAAGGGTCCTTCTTGAGTTGTGTTTAACTTCACATATATTGTCCATATAAATTATCATATGCCCTTTATAAAAATCCTATCATATGGGCCCCACCTCAGCTTACGGTTACGAGGGCTATATATCTTTTAACGTATCATTCCAATCATATTGTACGAATTCCAAATATCATACTCATGCTATCCTCATGCTACAACAGTAGAATTTCATTCTTTATACTTGTAATATTTTCTCCTCCTCGAGCTTACATTAAGCTGTCTGTAGCCTTAGTAACACGAACTTTTCTGGGGTGTAACATCCTTCCCCCCTTTGGAACATTCGTCCTCGAATGTTAAACTAATCCTGCACTCCCAATACTTCCTTAAACGTTGTTTTACTGATTTATGCCCTTCACATGCCTCTTTCGTTGGTCGATTCTCTTCAATTTACTATAACGCATTTCAGATCTCTAAGTAACAATTTCCGTAATTTTTCGTCTTTCTGTTGTTTCTCGAGGTAATAATTCCATGTCGTTGTCTTTACCCTCCTCCTTATTTCGCAGTTAGTTGACAGTTGTATTGCGAGCTCTTCTGCTGAAATCTTGCTTTCTTCCTGGTGCACTTAGTCACAACTCAATTCTTTCTTCTTCTATAGTTACTCTCTTAAGATGTATCGTTCACTTCATCTTACCTTTTCATCTTTAAATAAGTTTTATAACGCGTAGGCGTTCCTCTTCAATTTATTATACTTTACAATCCTTGGAGTATTTCATGCCTCTGGTAACCTGTAGACCCTTCGCAGACTCTACGAATAAAACAAAATTTTCAAAGATGTAACATTATTTTACTTCAATAATCTTACATTGATCTGCTATTCCAGTCCATACTCTGGAATCCTTAGCATTATGTATCACTTCTCGACTTTCTTTTTTTTACAAGAATTTACTGTCGCTTTGATTTTAGCTCTTAATCTCGAACTTTAGAGTTGGCTAACAAGTAGCGCTGGAGCTCCCTCATATTATAACTTTGCACCGCTGTTCTGTGATCTGACTATCCTAACTGGTATAATTCTGAAAGATTTTTTTTATTTTCGACATATGAATTCACTGTTTTAACTAGCTCGTTCTGGTTGTCTCGCTTAAACCATTTCACAATTTCCCTTAATCGAACTTATAACACTTTAGGAATATTATCTCGTGTCGTTTCTTTATCTTTAATTCAAACTCTTTTATTTCCTCTTTACTCAAATTTTGCTCTTAGTTCTCCTATCATGCATTAGAATATGCGTAAGTGCCCAAATGAGCCCAAGAGATATCTTAGCGTCGTCTCAGTAGTCTTCATACCTTACCTTGCCTTCTCCTTTCTTATCTTACAATCGGTATCGAGATAAATCTTCGGCTCAGCCATGGCCATGTCCTATTTGCCCTTAGTATTAATTCTACCTCGGTAATTTGGCTTAAACCATCTTTACATCTTTCCTTACTGCGCCCGAAATATCGTAATCACATTGTTATTACTGAATCCTTACTCTTCTTATCAAATACTCACTTAGTCTCATTCTTAACATACCAATATTCTTGTACCAACTTGTATAAAATATACCCAATCTTAGTCATAGTCTTTCCTTCTCCTGGTTCATTCTGCTTTACATATCTCATCCGTACTAAAACTCGCTCGTAGCCTATCTTTTCATACTCATTTCCCTTGATTCACCCTTTGATTTTCGCATATCCTATTATAGGAGATTTTCTGTCCCCTTTCCTTTGCTACTTATAAGTTACAATATTATTAGCAAACAACTCCATTGCCAACATCTTAACCTCTAATCCAGTATAGCATAACTATCCTTTATAATATCTCTTAAGTTACTCATTACCATTCTCTTGTCATATTCTTTCTTTTTATAAGCACCCACTTTTAATGTCCTTCAATTCAAGACCATTACAAATGATTCTCAGCTCTGTCTCAAATACCACCCTGGCTTCTATCCATTTATTGCTGGCTTTAGGATCTTACTAACTTATCTCAGCAAGGGATCTCACTTAAAGTTTAAGCATCCATATCAAATATATTGTAGTGTCAATTGTTTCCATCTTATACCTGCATTTCTCTCACCCGCTTCCCCCCTTAAGGGTATACTTATACCAGTACCCATTTATATTCTACCCTATGTCCCTATTTTCAATCTCAAATTCATCTGGTCCTCTTTCCAATTCACTTGGTATACTGTACCATATCTATGTCTTTATTTATAATTTATAACTTTGATAATCCACGTACGAAACCTTAACAAAATCATGAAGCGATGAGACCCTTTCTATATATAGTACAAAATCTCATCTGACCATCTGTACTCGAGTAATGTAACCCATGTAGCAACCCATCCAAGGCCACATTCCACTCACTCCAATCAATAATTATTTAGCACTTGTAATCATTCCAAATTCTCAATTAGGTAACACTTATATCCTGATGATAAGTGTCCAAACTTTTCTTGTAACATTGTCTTTATCCCAACCTATACATAATCAGAAAGCACACTATACAGGTAGCTTTTCCAGGTCCCTCGATACATTTCCTTCCACTCCATACTGTTCCATGATTTTATGCTCCTCCTGAATAGTTATTGTACCCCAAGTCGTTAAATGGTAGTGGACTCTTTCCTCTCCTCGTAAAGCTTAGAACCCTTTACTAGCAATAGCCACCTTCCTTAATCGCTTAATTCGTATACCCCTCTGAACCATCCAGTCGTGAAGCTAGTCATGAAAATGTACAGGGTACATGACCTCCTGGACACCGCTCTTGGACTTCAATCTTTGTGTTACAATGCCCGTCTATCATAGTCCATCGCAGATTGCCCCAGGGTATAGAAGTACTGTGGTCATATGAGCTTATCTTAGACCAAGTGTTTCTACTCTCATCCTTTTCTTATAGTCAATTTCAAGCTTTATCCTTGGTGTCGACTTTATTGTTTCCAACTTGATAGTTCCTTTATCTTAGACTTTTCTTGCACTATTGTTATAAATCCTTTGTCATGAATCATCACCTTGATTAGCCCCTCCGGTAATAATTTCATAGCAATATAACTAATTTAACACGAATACACCATAGTCCATCAACTACAACAATACAATTACTTAGTTATAACTATACCTTTAAGTTTGTAGCTATATATTTCCCTTTTATTTTATACTCGTACTCAATTAACTGCGTCTATCTTGGGTGCTTCCTTTAGTATTCCCTTACCATTTCTCTAGTCTATCTCCATCTTCCATTCTGTGGACGAGGAATCTCATGCTATCTCTGTACCCTTTAGAAAACACTACTTCTGCATAATCCCTTTCTCATTTTCAAAACGTATTCTGTTCACCCCTGTTTGTTCTTATCATCCCAATCCCTTATTTCTAGCTCTCATTTACCTTGTTGCTCATCTTGCTATAGTTTGGCCTTTCACAGTTCCGTCACTTATATTACTCGTGTTCTCGGCTATACATGTCATAACCTATTACTGCACTGTTATCTCATTTCTTCTTATTTCCTTCTTTCAATTAACTCCTTCTTCACTTGTGCTCGCTATCATTTCCGTTATCGCATAATCTTTATTCTGAACTTTCCCTATAGCAGAACTTCATAAGTCTTTCTTATTCGTTCTATAGCTCGCATTTATACTTTAATCACATAGATCATGTCATACCTTTTAGTCACTTCCTCGCTAGGCTTTACTCATTTTCATAACAATCCTTATTATATTCACATTATATCCTGTTTCAATGAGTCTTATAGTGTAGCACTTCTTAACCTTATTCACGATACTTACTATGGTTCAACTACACTCTGTGGAGTAGGCGTATTTAACTCTTTGACCCTTTCGGGTCAATTTTATCCTTAATACACAAGCTGCCATGTTAATACATTCATATTCGTCACAATTCTTCCTCTTTCGTACTCTTATCTCAATCATACTATTACTCCTTCTAACTACAAACTCGTCGTAATTTATCCTTGCTTATCAATTCAGTCGATATCTCAATATAACGCTCTATTAAGATTTGCCAGCCTTTTCTAAATCATCCCTTAGTATCACAAGCCCTTCCAAATTGTCCTTGCATTTCCTTTTTACCATATCGATATCGACCTCATAATCGCCATTACTATCAATTCAATAGTTAACTTATTCCTCGAAGTCATCTGTACTCACCACTTAGTCAAATCTTATCATCACTATTGACATGGCCTTTCAAGAATATTATGAACTTATATCTCATTCTCTTTTTATTTCTAGGAAAATTTTGGCAGAGTTTCCTCTGTATTTCTTACTATCTCAAAACCTGCACGCAGGAAATACCAACAATGCCTCACAGGGCCAACATATACATATATATTATGTCATATCATAGCCGCACAGGGCTCCCCATATCAATAACAATATGAAAATGATGAGCTTACCTCGTATGTCCAACTCAAACTGTACCTGTTACACTTTCCTGTTTATTTTCCCTTTCAATCTTTAACTGTATTTAAATCATATCTGCAACATTCACACTATATCTGACATATATTCTTCTTACCGTTACTGATTCCTTCAGCTTCTTCTGTGCGCGCCTTATAACTGAACTTATCAACAATATATATACATTCAATCCATTTTCTTACCATACTTACAATAACATACCTTGATGATGGCTAGTTTGCCACTCTGTACATACAATTTCTGATAGCGTAACCTCGATGAAATATCTTACCTCTGTAACCTCCAGTAGCATTATTTACCTTCTCTTGTCGACACCACTCTCCTGCTGAAATCAAAGGATAGTAAATAAAGGATATCATTTCCTATCTCTTGGCTCTATCACACGATCTAGAATAAGAAGGAAAGATAACATCCTAAATATCATGTAGCTTCCTGTTTATAGATGTGGTGTACAACACACCGATAAACAAGACTCTACTAGACACGGTCTGTAGACACTCCGAGGATGAACTGCTCTGATACCACTTTTGTCACGACCCAACCACATGGGCCATCACTAGTGCCCGAATTGGACACTCGTATACGTACCTGTTAAATATAATCACATTGAAACTATGACAATATGGTAATTTACAAGAGCAAGCTATAGACTCAAAATGCTGTATATCGTAATAAACCTGTCTCCTGAGGAGTCACAGCTAACCAATACATGGCACCATATGCAAGCCGACAAGGCTTCCACTACATGTCAATACCATGCGCAAGCCGACAAGGCTGCCACAACATATCAATACGATACGCAAGCCATATAGACACAGCTGAACAAAACTTATTCACAACCCACACATATGTCTACAGACCTCTAAGAGTATCAATAGTGAAATATGACGGGACAGGGCCCCGCCGTACCCCTGGATAAATATATATATACATCAAAAGATCGGTACCAAAAGTCTACGCTCCGGAACAATGGAGCTCTCCAAGACAGTTGAGTAGAAGTCCTAAGCTGGAGGATCACCAAATCGAGTATATGTACCTGTGGGCATAAAACGCAGCCCCCTGAAGAAAAGGGGGTTAGTACGAGATATGTACTGAGTATATAAAGCATGAAGTACAATAAAGAGGATCATGACTGAAATAGAGATTACAGGAGACAAGTATGACATTCAAATACCAATACACTTGCCTTATGAAATGTAAATCATGCATATCAATATCATATATCATACCCGGCCCATTATGGGACTCGGTGAATAAGGTCATCATACACCATCCTTGGCGCCATAATCACATCATATATATATATATATATATATATACCGTATCCCGACCCTTTAGTGAGGGACTCAGTGAACAATGCAGTGAAACTATGATAAGATTCAACCTAAGGAAACTGTAAGAATTAAACAAAATTAAAGGAAAATGAAAGGATAGATAAAGAATTGGGGATTAAAGGGGATAGAGGATGGATACTTGACCCAAGAGCAAGAAATCTATAGACAAGAAAGGGTATATCAAACACTAACCCTTCCAAACGGATTTACAAACCCTAGAACCTAAGCAATTCGAATCAACAAACGACTCAAATGAGCAACATTGAATTCGATGGAAATAAGCGATTCAGTTCGCAACTAGGAAGTAACACTTGGTTAACCAACCAAACAATCTATATTAATCTAAAACTATCAACTACAATCTCTCATAAGAGTTTCTTCATTCAACATAATCTAAATATGAAAATAACCTAAGTCTAGTATTTATACTAAGAGACTTAAGACCTAGGCTAGTTATTACGAGAATGCCATTAATGAGGCAAGGGCCTTGTTTGGCTAGTTGGATGTTGGCTTGAAATTCGGAAAAAGGCTCCTCTTGCACATATAGCCGTCATCCAATCCTAAAACTTGCAATTGTGACCCTTTTGCATCTATGGCCCTTCTTTGTACGTCTAGCCACATCTGCATTTATGTCCCTTTGCGACTCTAGCCACTTTGAGTGTTGGCCTTCTTTCTTGTAGCTTCTTCTTTCATTCCCCTCCAAGCTACTTTCCATACTTCATAGGCCTTCTTATGGGGATTTTGTGCTTCTCCATGGGTCTCCAATGCTCCTTGGGTCATCCTCCTCGCTTGAATGGATTGGAGTCCCATGCCTTGGTCTTCAATGTGAACCTTCAAGCGAGGTGTGCCTAGTAGGGTCATATCAAACTATGCACGAAAACGTGCCCCGGCCCGAGACTCGGTGAAAGATATATTGAGGCATGCACAAGCAGAGTAGTGAGCAACCATATGCAAACTAAGTCATATCTGAGACTCAATAGAATAATCAAAATGAACTATCATTTGAAAATCAAGACAATAGTCATATCAAGTACCCTTCGAATGTCACTATGGATTATATCAAAATAGAACGCCTGAAATCATAGACACGTATCAAGACATAATGAAACAGCTTTTGGAAATCAAGAACATTAGCCATCCTAGTTTCTCTAAGAATAAGAGTTTCTTTGGAGTTATATGCTCGTCGTCTGTTTGTTTCATAAAGATCATGCCAAAAAGAAGGAAGGGTTAGCTTTACATACCTTACGTCGTCCAAGGAACTCAACTTAATCACGAACTTTTCACAATTATTATGCCAAACCTATAATCGTAAGAATATGCACGTGACTGAAGAAGGCTTTCGTATATCATATATATTAATAAGTAGCTTAATTCTAAAACGAAACGGGCAGCATCTCCCCTATATCATTAGTATCTCCCAATTTGGTATATCACCATAATAGCCCAACAACAATAAATAAATCTTAAAAACACAACAATATACTTAATTTACTGCAACAATCCATACAATATATATCCTTAAAATCTATCCCTTAAACTTATCTTTATTTCTAATGGAATTTCGACAACATTTCCTTTCTATTCTGAACAATCCCAATACCTCAATTCAGCTAACAAACCATTAATATCAACATTAACAAAAATACCCAACATTTATCCACAATAATCTAACTAAATCCACCAAAGAATCCATCCAAATCAACACCTAATCCCTAACTACTTAATACAACATATACAACAATTACATCAACATTTCAACATTCTAATCCGCCAAATCTGTCAATAAACATGTAAATAACATCACAGACAACTTAAACATACCTTATGTAGTCCATAACCACGAAATAAACACCATCCAAAGCTAATTTTTGGTTCAAAACGACGACAATAACTTGTTCTTCACTTCACTCTTCACGGGCCTCGGGATTTGGTGCCTCGAACTTGATCAAACTCTCACTTTCTCTCTCTAACCTCTCCTCCCTCTCTCCAACCTTCCATAAGCTTGCTGAACTTTATATCACATTATCATGCTGTTTATGACTTTTTTGGTGTCTATTTATAGTGACAAAGGGCGGTGGAGTGGTCCTGCCACGTGTCCACCACGTGCAGGCTCTCTACTTGCGGCCAGCGCCTTTGTTCAGTAAAATAGTCATATCTCTTGATTCCGATACCGAATAAATTCCTACGACCTATGGCTGGAAAGCTAATTCTATTATCTACAACTTTCACTTTAGGAGTTTTCCCAAATTCCCAAAAAATGATGGGGTTATGGTCTCCCGAAGTCAGATCACTCGAAAACGTAACTTAAAAACATCTTTTTGGAGGGCTTACACTTGGATTTTGCTCAAGGGTCCTTCTTGAGTTATGTTTAACTTCACATATATTGTCCATATAACTTATCATATGTCATTTATAAAACTCCCATCATGTGGGCCCCACCTCAGCTTACGGTTACGAGGGCTATATATCTTTTAACGTATCATTCCAATCATATTGTACGAATTCCAAATATCATACTCATGCTATCCTCATGCTACTACAGTAGAATTTCATTCTTTATACTTGTAATTTAAGCCGTCTGTAGCCTTAGTAACACGAAATTTTCTGGGGTGTAACATCCTTCCCCCCTTTGGAACATTCGTCCTCGAATGTTAAACTAATCCTGCACTCCCAATACTTCCTTAAACGTTCTTTTACTGATTTATGCCCTTCACATGCATCCTTCATTGGTCTATCCCTTCACTTTATCATAACGCATTCCAGCTCTCTCAGTAGCCATTTCCATAATATTTGTTCTTGCTCTTGCCTCTCGAGGTGATAATTCCTCGTTGTTGTCTTTACTCTCCTTTTCATTTCGCAGTTGGTTGACGATTGTATTTCGAGCTCTCCCGGTGAAATCTTACTCTCTCCCTAGTGCACTTAGTCTTAACTCGACTCTTTCTTCTTCTATTGTTACTCCTTTAAGACGTATCGTTCACTTCATCTTACCTCTCACGCGTTGACGTCCCTCGTTGATTTATTAGACTTTACAATCCCTGGAGTATTTCATGCCTCTAGTAACCTGTAGACGCTTCGCAGACTCTACGAATAAGACAAAATTTCCATTGGTGTAACATTATTTTGCTTCAATAACCTTACATTGCTCTGTTATTACAGTCCATACTCTGGAATCTTCAGCATCATGTATCACTTCTCGACTTCTTTAACTGTCATTTTGCTTTTAGCTCTTAATCTCGATCTTTTGAGTTGGCTATCAAGTAGCGCTAGAGTTCCCTCATATTATAACATTAAAGCTGCTCTGTGATCTGTCTATTATTAACTCGTATAATTCTGAAAGAATTTTTGATTTGACATATAAATTCACTGTCGTCCAGTAACCAGCTTGATCTCATTTTAATCTTTACAAGAATATGCGAAGGTGCTCAAATTAGCTCGAGAAATGTCTTAGCGTCGTTTCACTAGTCTTTATGCTTTACCTTGCATTCTCCTCTCGTATCTTTCAGTGGTATCAGGGCTCAACTATGGCCATGTCCTATTTGCCCTCAGTACTAATTCTATCTCGGTAATTTGGCTCAACCATTTTTACATCTTTCCTTAATGCGCCCAAAATATCACAACCGCATTGTTATTACTAGATCCTTACTCTTCTTGTCAAGTACTCACTTAGTCTCATTCTTAGCATACAAATATTCGTAGGTTGCGTAACTATTCTTGTACAACTTGTATAATATATATCCAATCCTAGTCATAGTCTTTCCTTCTCCTGATTCATTATGCTTTACATAACTCATCCGTACTAAAACTCGCTCGTAGCCTATCTTATCATACACCTTTCCCTTCCTTTATTCACCCCTTTGATTTTTCTCATATCCTACTATAGGAGATTTTCTATCCTTTCCCTTTGCTACTTATAAGTCGCAACATATTGCCAAATCTTAGCCACTAATCTAGTCTAGCATTGATATCTTTTATAATATCTCTTAAGTTACTCGTTACCATTCTTTTGTCGTACTCTTTCTTTTTATAAGCACCCACTTTGTAATGCCATATCATTCAAGTTCTTTACAGAAGCTTCTCCGCACCGTCTCAAATACCATCCTGACTTGTATCCATTCATTGCTGGCTTTAGGATCTTACTAACTCGCCTCAGCAAGGGATCTCACTTAAAGTTTAAGCATCCATATCAAATATATTGTAGTGTCAATTGTTTTCATCTTATACCTGCATTTCTCTCACCCGCTTCCCCCCTTAAGGGTATACTTATACCATTACCCGTTTATATTCTGCCCTATGTCCCTATTTCCAATCTCAAATTCATCCGTCCTCTTTCCAATTCAGTTGGTATACTGTACCATATCCATGTCTTTCTTTATAATTTATAACTTTGATTATCCACGTACAAAACCTTAACAAAATCATGAAGCGACAAGACCCTTTCTATATATAGTACAAAATCTCATCTCACCATCTGTACTCGAGTAATGTAACCCATGTAGCAACTCATCCAAGGCCACATTCCACTCACTCCATTCAATAATTATTTAGCACTTGTAATCGTTCCAAATTCTCAATTAGGTAACACTTATATCTTGATGATAAGTGTCCAAGGTTTTCTTGTAACATTGTCTTTATCCCAACCTACACATAATCAGAAAGCACACTATACAAGTAGCTTTTCCAAGTCCCTCGATACATTTCCTTCCAATCCATACTGTTCCATGATTTTATGCTCCTCCTGAATAGTTATTGTACCCCAAGTCGTTAAATGGTAGTGGACTCTTTCCTCTCCTCGTAAAGCTTAGAACCCTTTACTAGCAATAGCCACCTTTCTTAATCGCTTAATTCGTATACCCCTCTGAACCATCCAGTCGTGAAGCTAGTCATGAAAATGTACAGGGTACATGACCTCCTGGACACCGCTCTTGGACTTCAATCTTTGTGTTACAATGCCCGTCTATCATAGTCCATCGCAGATTGCCCCAGGGTATAGAAGTACTGTGGCCATATGAGCTTACCTTAGACCAAGTGTTTCTACTCTCATCCTTTTCTTATAGTCAATTTCAAGATTTATCCTTGGTGTCGACTTTATTGTTTCCAACTTGATATTTCCTTTATCTTAGACTTTTCTTGCACTATTGTTATAAATCCTTTATCATGATCATCACCTTGATTAGCCCCTGCGGTAATAATTTCATAGCAATATAACTAATTCAACACGAATACACCATAGTCCATCAGCTACAACAATACAATTACTTATTTATAACTATACCTTTAAGTTTGTAGCTATATATTTCCCTTTTATTTTATACTCGTGCTCAGTTAATTACGTCTATCTTGGGTGCTTCCTTTAATATTCCCTTACCATATCCCCAGTCTATGTACAACTTTTATCCTGTACACGAAGAATCTCATGCTACCTCTGTACCTCTCAGAAAACACTACTCCTGCATAATCCCTTTCTCATTTTCAAAACGTATCCTGTTCATCCCTATTTGTTCTTATCATCCCAGTCATTTTCTGGCACTTATTCTACCTCGTTGCTCATCTTTCTGTAGTTTGGTCTTTCATAATTCCGTCACTTACATTACTCGTGTTCTCGGCTATACGTGTCATAACCCGTTACTACACTATTATCTCGCTTTCTTCTTATTTCCTTCTTTCAATTACTCCTTCTTTTCTTGTACTCGCTATCATTTACGTTATCACATAATCTTTGTTCTGAACTTTCCGTATAAAACTTTATAAGTCATTCTTATTCGTCCTATAGCTCGCCTTTATACTTTAATCACATAGATCACGTCATATCTTTTAGTCACTTCCTCGTTAGGCTTTACTCATTTTCATCACAACCCTTATGTTATTCACATTACATCCTATTCGTAATCAATCCTATGGCGTAACACTTCTTAAACTTTTACCCCTTTTGGTCAATCTTATCCTTAATACCTCACAAGCTGCCTTATCAAAACATTCATATTCGTCACAATTCTTCTTCCTCTGTACTCTTGTCTCAATCATACTATTACTCTTCTAACTATAAACTCATCGTAATTTATCCCTACTTATCTGTTCACTTAATACTTCAATAAAACATTCTGTTAAGATTTGCCACCTTTTTCTAAATCATCCCTTAGTGTCACAAGCCCTTCCAAATTATCCTATCACTTCATCAACAACACATGGAACACATGATCTAAGACAGCCCACAAGTTTGAGTTTTCCTTCTACAAATCCCATCTCCAATTAGTTGATTAAGAACTAATAAACTCAAGGACATAAAGATATGATGAAATGTTACCTCAAGAACACAAGAACTCTCCAACTCCAAGATTACGTCACCATGAAGCCTCCTCCAAAACCACCACAAGAAGAAGAACTAGAATCCGACAAGCACCACGGGACTTCTAATGCTTGATTCACATAGTTTACCTTCAGATTTGTTCTTAGGTCATAAATGAACTATTTAGTTCATAAACTACTTGCTGTATGCTTTGTACTCTTCAAATAAAAGTGAAACTTAATTGCTAGACGTTTTTTCTCTTTAACATGAGCTTTTTCTAATGTAAAATGTGGCTGAAAAGTATTCTAGTTCGTTTAAATGAATTCCAAATTTGCTACTCATATTTGCTTCTTCAAATTAAATTTCCCAAATAAGAATGATACCTCTTATGGATGACATGGAGGGTATCTCTTAAAACTTTAATCCAACCTGATAAATTTACCATATCGATATCGACCTCATAATTACTATTACTATCAATTCAACCGTTAACTTTATTTCTCGAAGTCAGACGTACTTGCAACTTAGTCAAATCTCATCATTACTGTTGACATGACCTTTCAAGACTTTTTACGAACTTATATCTCATTCTCTTTTTATTTCTAGGAAAGGTTTAGTAGAGTTTCCTCTGTATTTCTTACTATCCCAAAACCTGCACGCAGGAAATACCAACAATGCCTCACAGAGCCAACATATATATGTATATATTATATCATATCATAGCCGCACAGGGTTCCCCATATCAATAACAGTATGAAAATGATGAACTTACCTCGTATGTCTAACTGGAACTGTACCTATTACACTTTCCTGTTTACTTTCCCTTTCAATCTTTAACTGCAGGTTTCAATCATACCGTATCTGACATATACCCTGCTTACTTATCTTTTTACTGATTCGTTCAGCTTCTTCTATTCACACCTTATAACTAAACTTATCAACAATATATATACATTCAATCCATTTTCTTACTATACTTCAATAACTTACCTTGATGATGGCGAGTTCGCCATTCTGTATATACAATTTCTGATAACATAACCTCTATGAAATATCTTACCTCTGTAACTCCCAGTAACATTATTTACCTTCTCTTGTTGATACCATTCTCCTGCTGAAATCAAAGGTCAGTATATAAGGGATATTGATGAAAGATGAAGAATATCAAGAAATTCAAGAAAATCAAGAAACACAAGACTGAAATTCAAGAAAAAGAAAAGTCCAAGAAGCTCAAGTTTGAAGATTATTTCCAATTCTTGTTTCTTGAATCCTTTTCTAAATAGGTTTCTTGTTTCTTGAGTTATATTTTAGTAGGATTTAATTTCCTATCATTAGTAGGACTTTTATCCTAGATCTAGTAGGATTCAGTTTTCTTTATTCTTTTCCTTGTAGAATAGGGATTTTACTTTCCTTGTTTTTAGCTATTTCCTTTCTAGAGTAGAATAGGGATTTGTAGCCATAAAAGAAGAGACCCTAGGCCTATATAAAGGGTTCTAATGACTTGTAAATATACTATTCACGTTTTTGAGCTTAAACCCTAGTTTGCAATAGAGTTATTTTCTCTATTTGGTGTTCTTTATCCTTGTTATTGGTTCCAAGCAAGGTGGTGATAGTCTTTATCTTGTTTTCAATAGCGTGTGGTGTTTCTTTATCACGTAAGTTGATTTCAAGTGGTGACTTAGGAACTTTATTTGTTCTTGATCGTTCAAGAACGCGTTTCTTGATTAAAATTCGTTCTAATTCATATCCAGAACCCTAATTTTCTTTCCATCATTCCACCTTCAATACTTAGTTGATTTAAACCATTCAATAGTTATTGTTATAGTTCAAATCGTCATCTTTCTCCTCGTCTTGAAATCACATAATTTCGAGAAGTATAGCCCGATTTACGTCCGTTTCTTGAATTCTGCCCATCAATCACTTCAAGAACAAGATCCTGGTCGATTGGTTCTTTGTTAACTCGAAGAATCACATCAATTTGGTATCAGAGCACAGTTGAGGAGTAGGATGAGTATGCAAACAAGAGGAGGACGTTTGGTTCAAAAAGATGAAATCTATGGAAAAAGGAATCTCTTTTCCGCACTAGATGTACCTCCCATGATAAGGTATGTTTGGTAATCATTGATAAAGGAAGTCATGTTAATGTTGTTTCTGAGGAGCTGGTTTCTAAACTTGGCTCATCAACAAAACCTTATCCATATCCTTATAGCATCAAATTTGAGAATGATGATGGTGGTTTAGAGGTAACTCGTCAATGCCTAGTTTCTTTTTCTATTGGCAAAATATATAAAGACGTTGTTTGGTGTGATGTAACAAAGATGGATGCTTGCCACTTATTACTTGGAAGACCATGGGTGTATGATAGGTGTGCTAAATATGATGAATATCGTAATACCTACTCTTTTACAAAGGATGGACGAAGAATTGAATTGGTTCCCTTGAATCAAGAAGATGTTGCTAAAAACGCCAAGAATGTTGATGATTCTTTTGTGACAAAATTACAAACATTGGTCCCATAAATATGGAACAGCAAACGGAGGAGGAGAATGTATTGGATCCACAAGTGGAGGATTTACCTCCAAAGTTTGATGAGGATCCATTGGAGCATTCAACTATTTGTGAGTTTGAGTTTCCACAAAGGGATTTCAAAAATAATACAATTTTTTTTTCTTACTCCACAGCAACCAAAGTAACGGATTGCATAGGACCAATAGTCTATGAAGATTTGGAAGAGAAAGAGAATAAGTTGCTGAAAAAGGAGTTTATGAATGAGAGTTTAATTTATTATCTAATTCGAGCAAGATTTATTCCTCAAAAGGTTGAATCTTTGCAAGAAAGTGTAGATTTAATATCTCTCAATTTCATTGAGGTTAATGGCTATAATCATGTCAAATATGAGAGCATCAAAATCATCAAGGAGCTCATAAGAAGACATGATTTATTCTCTAACCCTGATCCAAAGGTACATGAATTTGATTTATTTAAAGGTTTTTGTGGCACTAACTCAGATTTTGCATGCAAATACCACATCGACACGGGAGTGTTCAAGATTCATGAAGATCAAAAGGAAATAAGCTGTAACCATGGTTTAAACATTGAAGATAAATTTAAGGTGATATATTTGAGAAATCATGGAACAAAGTTACTACTAAGAAAGTGGGATTTGGTTCGACCATATGCAAAGCTTGTTGACAACATGATGAAGGTCTATGACAAGCTAGAAAAATGCAAATTAGAGCCTGGTAAGTATGGATTGTTCCTATTTTTTTTTGTTAATCTTTCACCATTTATGGAGCCTTTAGACTCGAGGACGAGTCTTTCTCAACAAGGGGAGAATGATGAAAGATGAAGAATATCAAGAAATTCAAGAAAATCAAGAAACACAAGACTGAAATTCAAGAAAAAGAAAAGTCCAAGAAGCTCAAGTTTGAAGATTATTTCCAATTCTTGTTTCTTGAATCCTTTTCTAAATAGGTTTCTTGTTTCTTGAGTTATATTTTAGTAGGATTTAATTTCCTATCATTAGTAGGACTTTTATCCTAGATCTAGTAGGATTCAGTTTTCTTTATTCTTTTCCTTGTAGAATAGGGATTTTACTTTCCTTGTTTTTAGCTATTTCCTTTCTAGAGTAGAATAGGGATTTGTAGCCATAAAAGAAGAGACCCTAGGCCTATATAAAGGGTTCTCATGACTTGTAAATATACTATTCACGTTTTTGAGCTTAAACCCTAGTTTGCAATAGAGTTATTTTCTCTATTTGATGTTCTTTATCCTTGTTTTTGGTTCCAAGCAAGGTGGTGATAATCTTTATCTTGTTTTCAATAGCGTGTGGTGTTTCTTTATCACGTAAGCTGATTTCAAGTGGTGACTTAGGAACTTTATTTGTTCTTGATCGTTCAAGAATGCGTTTCTTGATTAAAATTCGTTCTAGTTCATATCCAGAACCCTAATTTTCTTTCCATCATTCCGCCTTCAATACTTACTTGATTTAAGCAATTCAATAGTTATTTTTATAGTTCAAATCGTCATCATTCTCCTCGTCTTGAAATCACATAATTGCGAGAAGTATAGCCCGATTTACATCCGTTTCTTGAATTCTGCCCATCAATCTCTTCAAGAACAAGATCCTGGTCGATTGGTTCTTTGTCAACTCGAAGAATCACATCAGATATCATTTCCTATCTCTTGGCTCTATCGCACGATCTAGAGTAAGAAGAAAAAGTAACATCCCAAATGTCCTGTAGCTTCTTGTTTATAGATGTGGTGGACAACACACCGATAAACAAGACTTTACTAGACATGGTCTGTAGACACTCCGAGCATGAACTGCTCTGATACCACTTTTGTCACGACCCAACCCCATGGGCCATGACTAGTGCCCGAACTGGACACCCGTATACGAACTGTTAAATATAGTCAAACTGGAACTAAGGACGATATGGAAACTTGTAAGAACAAACGAAGGGTTCGCAACACCACATATCATAAACCTGTCTCCTGAGGAGTCACTGCATAGCAATAACATAATATGCAAGCCGACAAGGCTGTCACTATACACGAGGATATCCAAAGCAACCCATATAGACACAGATGGCCAAAACTTATATACAACCCACACATATGTCTACAGACCTCTAAGAGTATCGATAGTGAATTATGACGGTACAGGGCCCCGCCATACCCCTGGATAAATATATATATATACATCAAAAGATCGATACCAAAAGTCTAGGCTCCGGAACAATGGAGCTCTCCAAATAGTTGAGCAGAAGTCCTAAGCTGGAGGATCACCAAATCGAGTATCTGTATCTGCGAGCATGAAACGCAGCCCCCCCCCCCCCCAAGAAACAGGGGGTCAGTACCAGATATGCACTGAGTATATAAAGCATGAGATACAATAAAGAGGATCATAACTAAAATAGATATCACAGGAGGCAAGTATGATATTCAAGATACCAATACACTTGCCTTATGAAATGTAAATCATGCATATCAATATCATATATCATACCCGGCCCATTTAGGACTCGGTGAATAAAGTCATCACATACCATCCTTGGCGCCATAACCACATCATCATATCATCACATCATATATATATATATATATATATATATATATATATATATATATATATATACCGTATCCCGTCCCTCTAGTGAGGGACTCGGTGAACAATGTAGTGAAACTGTGCACGAAAACGTACCCCGGCCCGGGACTCGGTGAAAGATACATTGAGGTATGCACGAGCAGAGTAGTGAGCAACCATATGCCAACTAAATCATACCTGAGACTCAATTGAATAATCAAAATGAACTATCATTTGAAAATCAAGACAATAGTCATATCAAGTACCCTTCAAATGTCACTATGGATTATATCAAAATAGGACGTCTGGAATCATTGACACGTAATAAGACATAATAAAATAAGTTCGGGGAATCAAGAACATTAGCCATCCTAGTATCTCTAAGAATAGGAGCTTCTTTGGAGTCATATGCACGTCGTCTGTTTGTCTGATAAAGATCATGCCAAAAAGAAGGAAGGGTTAGCTTTACATACCTTACGTCGTCTAAGGAACTCAACTTAATCACGAACTTTTCACAATTAGTATGCCAAACCTATAATCGTAAGAATATGCACGTGACTTAAGAAGGCTTTCGTATATCATATATATTAATAAATAACTTAATTCTAAAACGAAACGGGCAGTATTTCCCCTATATCATTAGTATCTCCCAATTCGGTATATCACCACAACAACCCAACAAAATTTTAATCTCAAAAACACAACAATATACTTAATTTACTGCAACAATCCATCCAAAATATATCCTTAAAATCAATCCCTTAAACTTATCTTTATTTCTAACAAAATTTCGACAGCATTTCCTTTCTATTATGAACAATCCCAATGCCTCAATTCAGCTAACAAACCATTAATATCAACATTAACAAAAATACCCAACATTTATCCACAATAATCTAACTAAATCCACCAAAGAATCCATCCAAATCAACACCAAATCCCCAACTACGTAATACAACATATATGACAATTACATCAACATTTCCAACATTCTAATCCGCCAAATCTATCAATAAACATGTAAATAACATCACGGACAACTTAAACATACATTATGTAGTCCATAACAACGAAATCAACACCATCCAAAGCTAATTTTTGGTTCAAAACGACGACAATAACTTGTTCTTCACTTCACTCTTCACGGGCCTCGGGATTTGGGGCCTCGAACTTGATCAAACTCTCACTTTCTCTCTCTAACCTCTCCTCCCTCTCTCTCTAACCTTCCATAAGCTTGCTGAACTTTATATCACATTATCATGCTGTTTATGACTTTTTTGGAGTCTATTTATAGTGACAAAGGGCGGTGGAGTGGTCCTGCCACGTGTCCACCACGTGTTAGGCTCTCTACTTGCGGCCAGCGCCTTTGTTCAGTAAAATAGTCATATCTCTTGATTCCGATATCGAATAAATGCCCACGACCTATGGTTGGAAAGGTAATTCTATTATCTACAACATTGATTTTAGAAGTTTTCCCAAATTCCCAAATAATCCCGAAGTCAGATCACCTGAAAACGTAACTTAAAAACATCTTTTTGGAGGGCTTACACTTGGATTTGGCTCAAGGGTCCTTCTTGAGTTGTGTTTAACTTCACATATATTGTCCATGTAACTTATCATATGTCCTTTATAAAAATCCCATCATGTGGGCCCCACCTCAGCTTACGGTTACGAGGGCTATATATCTTTTAACGTATCATTCCAATCATATTGTACGAATTCCAAATATCATACTCATGCTATCCTCATGCTACTACAGTAGAATTTCATTCTTTATACTTGTAATATTTGCTCCTCCTCGAGCTCACATTAAGCCGTCTGTAGCCTTAGTAACACGAAATTTTCTGGGGTGTAACACATTCTGCTTCGTTGCTCATCTTTATGTAGTTTGGTCTTTCATAATTCTATCACTTATATTACTCGTGTTCTCGGTTATACATGTCATAACCTATTACTACACAGTTATCTCGCTCGCTTTCTTCTTATTTCCTTCTTTCAATTAACTCCTTCTTTTCTTGTGCGCGCTTTCATTTCTGTTATCACATAATCTTTATTATGAACTTTCCTTATAGAACTTTATAAGTCTTTCTTATTCGTCCTATAGCTCGCCTTTCCGTCTCACACTTGCCTTTATACTTTAGTCACATAAATCACGTCATATCTTTTAGTCACTTCCTCACTAGGCTTTACTCATTTTTATAACAATCCTTATTACATTCACATAATATTCTGTTCGTAATCAATCTTATAGTGTAACACTTCTTAACCTTATTCACGATTCTTATTATAGTTTAATTACGCTCTACGAGGTCGGCATACTTAACCTTTTACCCTTTCTGATCAGTCTTATCCTTTATACCTCAAAAGTTGTCTTATCCATACATTCGTATTCGTCATAATTCTTCCTCCTCTGCACTCTTGTCTCAATCATACTATTACTTCTTTTAACTATAAACTCGTCGTAATTTATCCCTGCTTATCAGTTCAGTCGATACCTCAATATAACACTTTATTAAGATTTTGCCATCCTTTTCTAAATCATCTCTTAGTATCACAAGCCCTTCCAAACTATCCTAGCATTTCTTTTTACCATATTGATAGAGACCTCACAATTACTATTACTATCAATTCAACAGTTAACTTTATTTCTCGAAGTCAGACTTGCAACTTGGTCAAATCCTATCATTACTGTTGACACGACCTTTCAAGACATATAATGAACTTATATCTCATTCTCTTTTTATTTCTAGGAAAAGTTTGGCAGAGTTTCCTCTGTATTTCTTACTATCCCAAAACCTGCACGCAGGAAATACCAACAATGCCTCACAGGGCCAACATATATATAGCATATCATAGCCACACAGGGCTCCCAATATCAACAACGGTATGAAAATGATGAACTTACCTCGTATGTCCAACTCAAACTGTACCTGTTATACTTTTCTGTTTACTTTCCCGTTCAATCTTTAACTGCATTTCAATCATACCTGCAACATTCATACCATATCTAACATATACCTTGCTTACCGTTACTTATGTTTTTACTGATTCCTTCAGCTCCTTCTATTCACACCTTATAACTGAACTTATCATCAATATATATACATCCAATCCATTTCCTTACTATACTTACAATAACTTACCTTGATGATGACCGGTTCGCCATTCTGTATATACAAATTTTGATAACGTAACCTCAATGAAATATCTTGCCCTTATAACTCCAGTATCATCGTTTACCTCCTTTTGTCGACACCACTCCCTTGCTGAAATCAAAGGTTAGCATATAAGGGATATCATTTCCTATCTCTTGGCTTTATCGCACGATTCTAAGATAGGAAAAAAAAAGAGTAACCATCCTAAACGCCCTATAGCCTCCTGTTTATAAATGTGGCGCGCAAAACACCATAAACAACACTCTACTAGACACGACTTTGCAGACAACCCCTAGGACGAACTGCTCTGATACCACTTTGTCACACCCCAATTCTAACAAGGTATGATGGGCACCCAACTCTTACTTAGAGATGAGCGAACCCTGTGGTATTCACATAATGAAACTGGACATATAATAAAGTACTTTAAGTTAAATCATAGAAATTTGTGAACGATACTCAATTAGTCAGAAATCAAATAAGTCAAACTGACATATCGGCCTACATGGTCGCTTTACTCAACGTATGACATCTCAACATACTCATCACAGGACACTGTCTGCAAAGTCTCTAAGAGTAAACACCTGAATCATATGAGTCGGTACAGGGCCCCGACATACCCGTACATACATATGATAATCTTAATGACTTGGCACCGCTCCAGGAAGAAAATGGAGTTTGCCAATCCCACCTAATAGCCAACCATCCTAGCTGAATACTTTTACATGCAAAATAATATGGGACTGTGTGGCATGAACACAACGCCCCTAGGCAAAGGGACGTCAGTACGAACAATGTACCGAGTATGTAAGGCAGCAGTAATCATAAAAGATGAGACATAAGCCATAATGAATGTATGAGAAACCACATGTAATATGAATAGCCTCGAAGGCAATGACTAAAAATGTAAATATATGCCATACCCGACCTATTATGGGACTCGGTGAATAAAGTCATCATATACCATACCCGGCCACTCATGGGACTCGGTGCCATAATCACATCATATATATATATATATATATATATATATATATATATATATATACCGCACCCAGCCCTCTACTGAGGGACTCGGTGAACAATGCAGTGAAATTGTGCACGAATACATACCCGACCCGGGACTCGGTGAATGATATATTAACGGCATGCACGAGCAGAATATCATGAGCAACCATATGCAATCTAAATCATCATCTGAGACTCAACAGAATAATTAGAATGAACTAACCCTTGAGAATCAAGACAACAGTCACGTCAAGTACCACTGTGAACTAGAATTCATTGGAGTCATAAGGCAAGTGAGACTCATAAAATTATTTTTGAACTCCTTGAATAGCCTGGGAGCACCCTCGAATGTCACTATGGATTATATCAAAATAGGACTTCAGGATCATAGACACGTATCAGGACATAATGAAACAACTTCTAGAAATCAAGAACATTAGCCATTCTAGTATCTCTAAGAATAGGAGCTTCTTTGGAATTTATACGTTCGTCGTCTGTTTGTCTCATATAGACCATGCCAAAAAAATAAAGAAGGGATAGCCTTAACATACCTTGTCGCTTCTCAAGTTAACCATAACTTAGGTCTCGGGCTTCACCAATCTACAAACAATACCAAATATGCCACTAATCAAATTAGGATACTCTTTCAAACCAATCCTTAATTACTTAAAAATCTAACGATATTCGGGTAGCATCTTCCTTAAAAACTTAATAATCCTCATGATTCCAAATTAGCCAAAATATCAATCCCAATACTAACATCAATATCAACAAATACATTCCCAAAAAGAATCAAATCCATTCTTAAATCACTTCCAAAACAGCCCAATATAAATTCCTATACCGATGCTTGTATACACTTCTTTATTTCCGTATATACATAGTATAACAACAAACATAACAACAAAAACTACAGCCAATCCCACAATATTCCAGCCCACAAAACAATTCATAACAACCACCAAACAGTCCACATGATAACAACAACAATTTATCCGATTTTTGATATAGCTTTCGTATTTCTTTCATCTAGCAGCGTAGATTCGACTCGGATAACTCCAATACATTTAGGAGAGGATATTTCTTACCTTATATGCCAAAAACTAATCTTTTTTCACCTTACTTCACTTTGAAGAAAGTCCGAATCCAACAACACGGCAAGGCGGAACAACGATATCGAAGTGAAGACTTAAGCTCGTACGTTGTTCTTAAGGGAAATATATTTTTGCCTCATTAAAGAGAAAAAGAAACGCTGCCATGATTTGCAAAAAAAGGAAATAACATTTCTTGTTCTAAGAATTAAGTATAAGCATATGAGTTCTCTAAAACTAGAATGAATTCTCAAAGAAATCACAATATTTACATGCTACTTTCTTGCTTTCTACGTGTCCACCTAGTACACCCGTCTTATTCCACTTTAGTATAGTGTTACCAGCCCACCTTTTAATTTTCAAGTCATATATCCCACTCTTCCCCACAGAGCCACATGGAGATCAACAAGATAACAATAATCCATTTAATTTTAATTAACACTACAATTAATTTCATACTCTCCCACTTTATTCCACTTTTAACCAATTACCCACATAACTAATTTCTTGATCTCAATTCACTTGAATAATAATCATTTTTAGCACACCTTATATACTCATTTTATGCTCCTATGATATGTCACTAGTTCATGGCCTCATTTACCACACATAAAATATTATTTCCAATCATCGATGTCACTCTTTACCGTCTTAAATCATTTCGGGACTTCATCCTTTTATACACCGAGTTCTTAATTTGCATGCTTGAATATGACCAAATCCTCCATGCTCGGGTAAAGTTTCTCATGTTGGACGTTTCAATTTCCCGGTCCAAAATGCAGGATATTATAGCTTAGACCATATTTCATTCAAATAAATTTCAAACCTCAACGAAACTTATTTTCTTCAATTTGTTTAACTTCTAACATTTCCAACGCATATGTACCATCCCTCTAATCACCTGTAAGCTTGGGGGATAACCATGTTTCCGTTAGTAGTGTCATTTAACTCGCACGCTTTCCAATGCACGAAAATATGAGATGTAACAAATACGTTCTTGATGTTGCTATATATGTTTACGTATTTATAAAGAGAATCGATGGAAAATTTATCGATATAGATATGGACTAAAACTCGAGGAAAGAGATTTTGTGTTCTTGAATTAGTTGAAAAGGGATTAATAGAGATTATTGGGTTGTTGTCGTTGTTGTTGGTGTTGTGGTGATAATCGGAGATTAACTGTAAGTTCGGGTTAGGCGAGTTATAACGAGGAAATGCTGCCCGATTTCTGTTAAGTCCTTAGATAATCAAAATACTAATCAAGAAGTATGAACTAAGAAGTGATTCCCATAAGTAATCGGTTGTAGATTTATAAGTTTGGGGAGTCATAGTTTATTAACAATAGTGTTACTTTCATATTAAATAGGCTAAAGGGGCGACGAAGCAAGCGTGGTTACGGTTGATCTACGACAGGTATTTAAAGCTAACCCTTCTTTCTTTTTGGTATGATCTATGTGGGACAAACAGACGACGAATGTATAAACTCCAAAGAAGCTCCTATTCTTAGAGACACTAGGATGGCTAATGTTCTTGATTCCCAAAAGCTATTCCATTATGTCCTGATACGTGTCTATGATTCCTGAAGTTCTATTTGATATAGTCCATAATGATATTCGAGGGGTACTTGACATGATTGTTGTCTTTGATACTCAAGTATTAGTTCATTCTACTTATTCTATTGAGTCTCAGATGATGATTTAGTTTGCATATGGTTGCTCACTACTCTGCTCGTGCATGTCGTTAATATATCTTTCACCGAGTCCCGGGCCGGGTATTTTCTCGTGCACAGTTTCACTGCATTGTTCACCGAGTCCCTCACTAGAGGGCCGGGTACGGTATATATATATATATATATATATATATATATATATATATATATATATATATATATATATATATATATATATGATATGATGATGTGATTATGGCGCCGAGGATGGTATATGATGACTTTCTTCACCGAGTCCCATAATGGGCCGGGTATGATATATGATATTGATATGCATGATTTACATTTCATAAGGCAAGTGTATTGTTATTTTGATTGTCATACTTGTCTCCTGTAATCTCTATTTCAGTCATGATCCTCTTTATCATATTTCATGCTTTATGTTATACCCCATATTTTTATACATTGAATTATTCGTGAGCTAATCGACATAAATTCAAGTATAAGATTATTTTGGGATATGAGACAAGGACTTTTAATCCTCGATTTTTAATAAGTGCACGATTGCTTGTAAAATTCGATAAGTGTAGAAATATTAGTGGAGATTAGGGCTTAGTTAACCATGATTAGATTATTAAGTGGGGATTAGTAATTAATTAACAGTAATTAAGGTTAAGTAGTGCAAAATGGACCCCACTATAGCATGGCCAAATCTGATTGGTCCATGCCATAGTGGGACATGTGTCCACTTCATAGGTAGCATATAAAGCCAAATTTGATGACTAAGATTAGTCATTCATTTCATATTCATCTTCAACTTAGTGAATTAGAGAGAGAAGCTCTAGGCAAGAGAGAGGACCACACGGCCATGGCTATGGCAGCTCTTAAGCAAGCTCACGGTTAGCCCTCTTCTTCACCATTAAATTTATCATCTTCAAGTTCAAGTGGAGAAAGAAATAGAGATTACAATAGCCATGGCAGCTCACGGCCATGGCAGTCTTTGATCAACTTAAGTTTGCCAAGGTAAGATTTAATCCTCTCCTACATGTTTTAGAGATGATTTGGTCTATGTATAATTTGGTGGATGTGGAATTGGATGTGAGGAATTATGTGTGTTGATGATAAGTTTCGGTTGCGGGCTGTGTAATCTAACAATGGTGAATTAATTTTTATTAGTATGGTTGTTGTTGTTGTCATGGATTATACGACGAAAGTGAAGGAATTTGATGGTTAAAGTTGAAGTCGTATTTATTTAGTGGGTTGTTTTAAGAAATTGTTGTAATATTAAGGTAGTTTTCTTGTGTATGAATAATTGATGTGGTTGTAGTATATTTGCTGATGTGATTTACAAATTTGGATGAAAGGAGTGTATGAGATTGTTGGGCATTGTTATGTTGTAATTAGAGGCTTGTTTGGACATGTTGTTGTTCTTGTTGCATTGGAGGATTAAATGTAGTTAAGATTATGCTTGTGTTGTTGTAATTATTGGACTGTTATAAGATCGCTTCGATGCAGTGTTATGGCTATAGATCATTAAGAATAATTTGACTATGTCGTAGTCGTTATGTTGACGGTTATCGAATGTTGGAATGGTGTGGGCTGTTTGGGATATCCTTGGGTCTTGTTGTAACTAGTTCTTGATGCGATAACTTAGTTGTTCCTTGGTTGATGCTATGTTGGTTGTTGTATAGTTGGCTTAAATGTGAGGAAATTGAGCGATATAGGGGAAGTGTTGCCCAATCGCCTAGAAATAAGCTACTAACGTTGAAGTACGTTTTACGCCTTTCCATAGCTTAACCATAGTCTTAACGTCTTAATATAGGTTAAGACACTTCGGGCAGCGTATACGTATTGTACCACGGATAAGCGTTAAAGGTATGTGAAGCTAACTCTTCTTTCTTTTTGGCATGATCTTTATAAACAAATAGACAACGAGCAAGTGACTTTAAAGAAACTCCCATTCTTAGAGACACTAAGATGGCTAATGTTCTTGATTTCCAGAACTTACTTCATTATGTCTTGATACGTATCTATGATTCCTGAAGTTCTATTTGATATATTCCATAGTGACATTCGAAGGATACTTGATGTGACTATTGTCTTGATTTCCAAATGATAGTTTGTTTTGAATATTCTATTGAGTGTCAGATATAACTTAGTTTGCATATGGTTGCTCACTACTCTGCTCGTGCATGCCGTAATATATCTTTCACCGAGTCCCGGGCCGGGTATGTTTTCGTGCACAGTTCCACTGCATTGTTCACCGAGTCCCTCACTAGAGGATCGGGTACGGTATATATATATATATATATATATATATATATATATATATATATGATGATATGATGATGATGATGTGATTATGGCGCCGAGGATGGTATATGATGACTTATTCACCGAGTCCCATAATGGGCCTGATATGATATATGATATAGACATGCATGATTTTCATATCGTAAGGCACAGGTGCATTGGTATCTTTGATTATCATACTTGCCTCCTGTATTCGTTTATGCAGTTATGATTTGCCTTATTGTATTACATGTTTTATACACTCAGTACATATTCCGTACTGACCCTCTTTCTTCGGGGGGCTGCTGTAACACCCTACAAAATTTTGTGTTACTAAGGCTACAGACGGCTTAATGTGAGCTCAAGGAGGAGCAAATATTACAAGTATAAAGAATGAAATTCTACTGTAGTAGCATGAGGATAGCATGAGTATGATATTTGGAATTCGTACAATATGACTGGAATGATACGTTAAAAGATATATAGCCCTCGTAATCGTAAGCTGAGGTGGGGCCCACATGAAGGAATTTTTATAAAGGACATATGATAAGTTATATGGACAATATATGTGAAGTTAAACACACTCAAGAAGGACCCTTGAGCCAAATCCAAGTGTAAGCCCTCCAAAAAGATGTTTTTAAGTTACGTTTTCGGGTGATCTGACTTCGGGAGACCATAAACCCATCATTATTATGGAATCTGGGAAAACCAAAAATATGAATGTTGTAGATAATTGAATTAGCTTTCCAACCGTAGGTCGTGGGCCTTCACACGACATAAGGATAAAAAGTTATGGACATTTTAATGCAGCAAGGTCAAGCTGGGCAGTGGGCTCGGCCCAACCCGACTCAAGGTCGGTGGGAACCGACCCAAGACCCATATATAAGGGATAAATGCATACAAATTAGCTCATTTACAAATCAAACAGTCCACAAACTTTTAGAGAGAGAGGAGAGTTAGAAAGAGAAAGTGGAGAATCGAGCAAGTTCGAGGCCCTGAATCCCCAGGCTCGTGAAGGATAAAGTGTAGTACGAGTTGTTGTCATCGTTTTAAGCTAATTATTGAGCTTTGGGGATGATATTTCGTTATTGATCTGCTGCTAAGGTATATATAATGTTCCTCTTATGTTATTAAAGTGTTTATTTAGAGTTTTAACGGATTAGAACGGAGGAAATAATGTTAAAAGCTCGTTAGGCATTTTTGGGAGGTTTATGAAGGTCGGGCTGTTTCAGTGGAGTTAAATGGATGGAAATATCTGAGTTATGATGTATATTGATTGTCGATATTGTTGTTTGACATTGTTGCTGATAATTTAGCTGAATTGGATTTTCGGGTTTATCCAGTTTATAAAGGAAATGCTGTCGAAATTCCAATAGAAATAGAGATAAAGTTTAAGGGATTGATTTTAAGGATATATATTGTATAGATTGTTGCAGTAAGTTAAGTATATTTTTGTGATTGTCATTGATATGTATTTTGAAGGAAGGAAAAAAATTGGAGAAGTGCGTTTGATAATCGTATTTTTAGCATGTCGCTCCTTAGAAAGTATTATGGAGTTGTTATGAATATATATACCTATTGTATTACTGAAATTTACATTGTTGTTGGGCTGTGCTGATGATAGGTAGAATTGGGATGTATTAGTGATATAAGAGAGATGCGGCCCGTTTCGTTTTAGAGTCATAATTATCAATTCATATACGCGATATACGAAAGCCCCCTAAAGTTGTGTACGTATTCCTATGATTATAGGTTTGGCATACTAATTGTGGAAAGTTCATGATTAAGTTGAGTTCCTTGGACGACGTAAGGTATGTAAAGCTATCCCTTCTTTCTTTTTGGCATGATCTATGTGAGACAAACAGACGACGAATGTATAAACTCCAAAGAAGCTCCTATTCTTAGAGACACAAGGATGGCTAATGTTCTTGATTTCCAGAAGCTATTTCATTATGTCTTGATACGTGTCTATGATTCCTGAAATTCTATTTGATATAATCCATAGTGACATTCGAGGGGTACTTGACATGACTGTTGTCTTTAATACATAAGTGTTGGTTCATTCTACTTATTCTATTGAGTGTCAGATGATGATTTAGTTTGTATATAGTTGCTCACTACTCTGCTCGTGCATGCCGTTAATATATCTTTCACCGAGTCCCGGGCCGGGTATGTTTTCGTGCACAGTTTCACTGCATTATTCACCGAGCCCCTCACTAGAGAGCCGGGTACGTATATATATATATATATATATATATATATATATATATATATATATATATATATATATATATATATATATATACATATATATGATGATACGATGATGTGATGATGGCACCGAGTCCTATGATGGGTCGGTATGGTATATGATGACTTTATTCACCGAGTCCCATAATGGGCCGGATATAGTATATGATATAGATATGCACGATTTTCATCTCGTAAGGCACAGGTGTATTGGTATCCTTGATTATCATACTTGCCTTCTATTACCTTTTATTCAGTCTTGATCTTCTTTATTGTATTTCATGCTTTATATACTCAGTACATATCTCGTACTGACCCCCTCTCTTCGAGGGGCTGCGTTTCATGCCCGCAGGTACAGACACTCGGCTTGATGATCCTCCAACTTAGGACTTCTGCTCAGCTGTTTTGGAGAGCTCCATTGTTCCGGGGCCTAGATTATTTTGGTACAGATCTTTTGATGTCGACTTATGCATGTCCGGGGGTACGGCGGGGCCCTGTCCCGTCATATTTCACTTGTACACTCTTAGAGGTCTGTAGACATATGTGGGTTGTATCTGACTGTGTCGATTTGGTTTGTTTTGGATATCCCCGTGTATAGTGGCAGCCTTGTCAGCTTGCGTATTGTGTTATGGTTATGCTGTGGTTAGCCGTGACTCCAGGGGATACAGGTTTATGCTATGTGGCGTTATGAATCTTTCATTTGTTTTTACAAGTTTCCATACTGTCTTTAGTTTCAGTCTGACTATACCTAGCAGGTTCGTATACGAGTGTCCAGTTCGGGCACTAGTCATGGCCCATGGGGTTGGGTCGTGACAAAAGTGGTATCAGAGCAGGTCATCCTCGGAGTGTCTATAGACCGTGTCTAGTAGAGTCTTGTTTATCGGTGTGTTGTGTACCACATCTATAAACAGGAAGCTACAGGACATTTAGGATGTTATCTTCCTTTCATATCTAAGATCGTGCGACAGAGCCCAGTCATAGGAAATGAAATTCCTTATACTAACCCTTGATTTCAGCAGAAGAACAGCATCGACTGAAGAAAGTGACTGATGATATTGGAAGTTACAAAGTGCACAGGTAAGCAACGGTGCGAAAGATGCATGTCGGATAAGGTAAGAATATTGAAGTATGATTGAAATGTAAAGTTGATGAATGAAAGGGAAGGTAGATAGGAAGGTATAACAGGACAGATCGCTAAAGGATCAGGTACGTCTCGATGTGTGATATATGAGGTAAGTTTCGACATCTTTACACTTTTACTTGAAATTGGGAGCCCTGTGTGGTTGAGATATGTCATATATACATTAGCCCTGTGAGGCATTGCTGGTATTTGCTACGTGCAGGTTTTGGATAGTAAAGAAATATAGAGGAAACTCTGCCGAATTTTTTCTAGAATTTAAAGGAGATGAGATACAAGCTTGTAATATGTCCTAACGGGAAAAGATGTTATGTAAAAAGTAATGGCAGGACGGGATTAAGTAAGTAGTATCGTCCACCAGTACAAGCGATGAGTTAAATATTGTTGAATTGAAAATAGTAGCGATTGTCAGTTCGACATTGATATGGTAAAGAGAAATGCTAGAGTAAATTAGGGAGACTGGTAGTACTAAAGCATGACATAATAGAGAAAGGGTAATTCCAATAGAGTGATGCTGAAGTACTGATTAGATGGATAAGCACGAGTAAAATATGACAAGTTTATTAGAAAAATAAAGTAACATCATGACTGAGACAGGGGTACGAAATACGAAGGTTATAACGAACGAGATCAAGAAGTGGCACTCTATAGAGTTGATTATGATCATGGTATAATGAGAACGTAGCAAGAACTTTAACACAAAGTAAGTGAAGTGTAGCGATGAAACGACTAAAGATGTGACATGTTCTACATGAATAAAAAGTGAATGCAAGTGTGAAACCAATAAGCGAGCCATGGGGCAGTAGATAAGAAAGCTTATAAGATCTTGTTGGGGGAAGATCCAGCATAGAGGTTTCACAATAACGGAAATGATAGTAAGCAAAAGGAAAAAGGAAGTCAACTTGAAAGAGAAATCAGAGAAAAGTGATATGGCACAGTAGTAACAGTTGTGATTTGTATAATCGAGATCACGAGTGATATTTTTCGCCGGATGTAAAAGACCAATACTACGGAAAGATAATAACGAAATAAAACGATTGTTAGGCAAGGGATCAGCATAATAAGAATGAGATGATCAGAATGAACAAAATAAGTTTTGGAAGCGAAGAATGGACTGTATAGAAGTAATATATCCTAAAGGACAAGGCGCTATTGAGTTAAGAATAGGGTTCCTCATACGACGAATGAAGGATTGATTATAACGGAAGGTAATAAGATAAATTGAGAAGGAATGAATAAAAAGGAATAAGTATGGGTATAGGAAGAAAAGGAAATATGCGAAGTACGCGCACTTAAGAAGTAGTCGTATAAAAACAAGATGCATCTCCTATGAATATCCTATACTAAGATAGAACAAGTAAAGTATATAAAGGAATAAGCTGGAAAGAAAAATGTTTACCGTACGACGATAAAGCAATAAAGTAAGGCTATCACCAACGACAAATACGACATGATTATGATTTGGTTTTGAAATCAATGTTGAGTGCAACACAAGAGTAGAAAAGTATGTGGCATAAGAGGTATTAGTGGTGCATGAGACTTAGATCCTTCAAAATAAAGATGGCAGGTTTAAGAGAAAATGCAGTTACGGTCACTACAAGTCGACTACGGGAAAGAGAGGAATAAGTTGAGATGGGAAGAAAAGGGAAGGATGACACTATAAGTGAATTATGAGTATTGAAGAATGGAATAAGTGACATTACATGGATAATACGGATAGCTAGACATACTACTATTTCAGGCATCCCTATGGAACAGAAGCTGTTAATTTGAGCGGATGTAGACATTGACTCATAACTAATGGTTGAGCTAAGTAAAATACAACCTTGTTTGGGTTTCTATGTTGGTTGTATTACTTGGTTGCAAAACTGCAAGATGAGCACATTAAGACTTCACATATGAATATGATGTAGTATAATAAGGGAATTGGCGAAAAAGATATATGAGTTCGAGATTGGAAGTGAGGTAACAGAGATAAGTAAGACCCTTAAAGAGGGGAAGCGAGTAAGGAAAATACATGTGTAGGGATTGAAACGAGGAATCCTGAGATGTGATAGATATAGACTTTTATGTAGAAATGAGTCTAATAGCTAGTAAATAAGTGGACAAGAACCGAGCGGGTATCTGAGACTGCACTAAAAATCATTGTAAAGACCTTGAACAACATGACATTGAGAGCAGATAACTCAAGGAATATTGTAAAGGATAGCGATGCTATGTTGGAATAGAGGCAAAGGAATTGACAGTAGAGTCGTTTGATAATGATATAGCTATTTATAAGTGACGAATAAGAGGGACATAAAGCTTTCTATTGTAGAATATAAGATGTGATAATCAGGGGACAAATATAAGAAAGAAAAGAGTATGACGAGATAGGATACAACAAAAAAAAAGAGTTTTGTTATGTATGATATGTGTAAAGTAGAACGAACCAAAGGAAGGGAAGTTTATGAATAAGTTTAGATGTTCATTCACAAATCACACAAGAACGGTTATTTAACTTGTAAGTATTTACATGTCGGGGATGAAACCAATTAGGTACTTAAAAAGAGGAGTAAGAGGCAAGCAAGAATAGTGTGTTTGTGATACTCCGAGTCAGTTGAGGGAAAATATATGGTAAATTGAGTCGAAATGTTGAATTGGAATTATCATTAAGAGAACATAGGACAATCACTTTGAATATGATATAAGTATATGTTATATGTTTCCTACGATAGCCCGGAGGTGTGTTAGATTACTTGCGAATTCGATGGGATCATTGAATAAATGGGGTTTTACCAGAAGAATATTACACCTTGGAACTTTAATTTTTGTATCATTGTGGTTATAGAGCATCCCAGAGGATTATGAAAATTCTCGAAAATTATGAAGACTTTAATGAGTCGACGAGGGACACCCTCTGTCACGACCCAGCTAGGGGCCGTGATGGGTACCCGGGGCTGACCACCGAGCACCGCCCGTTCTACTACTCATCATACTTATTAAGCCTCCCTTTTCGTTCATAAACACATAGTCATAAGAAAATCATTTTTCATTAAAGAACATAAATACTTTTATATACATAAGCCCTTTGACTATCAAAAGATAATGTACACATATCTACGTGTATACAGTAGTGACCTTGTGAGACCATATAACCCACACATACGTATCTACGAGCCTCTACTAGAGTACTAGACATATGGATGGGACAAGACCCAGTCGTGCCCAAAATATTTATACATATATATATACACAAAAGCATAAACTCGATTAGCACCTCCGGAATAATGGAGTGCTTCTGTAAATCTGCTGATAGCTCCTAAAGGGCCGCGTCGTCTCCCTGTCTACCTGTGGGCATGAACACAACGTCCAAAGAAAACGGACGTCAGTACGAATATTGTACTGAGTATGTAAGGCATGAATGAAACACACATAATAGAGAAATCATAAGTCATGAGGTGAAGGCAAAACCTGTATGACCTTTAAGGATGAATGCATTTCATACATATATCACATATACATAATCGCCGTACATGAACCATCATAGTGTATACATCATCATGTCATATAATTCATCACCGTAGTACCGTAGCTTCTCATAAACGTAAAACATTATCCGTATTCGGCCACGTAGGGCTCGACAACATCCGTATTCGGCCACGTGGTGGCTCGACAGTATCCGTATTCAGCCACGTAGTGGCTCGACAATATCACATACATATCTTCCGTATTCAGCCACATAGTGGCTCGACCATATCACATGCATCATACAAGGATCAATATATCTCATCATTATCATTGCCATCACATACATATTATAAGCTTGTCGTAACCTTTCATTAATGCACACATTTAAATTTAAAGGCAATCTATGAAAATCATCATATTCGTAGCATGAATTTCGTATAAATATCGTATGATAGCCTTTATAATCTTTGGGCTTAAGCTCATCATTTCAATTATCATTTCTATAGCGTATCTTTTACCTTTATCTCACATGAAATCCTTTATTAACATAGACTCGTAGTTTCTCGAAACATTGGTCATAGGACATGCATTGAGGCTTATGAACAATCTATAACAATGTCGGGGTGACGTAAGTTCGAGTGCCCCCGCTTACATTATGCAGCATTCATAGGTATTCCGCCTCACCTTGAAGGAATTAGTATATAAGGTGAGTGTATACATCAAGCATTACCAATAGATCGTAGTTAATGTCTTTAGCTTTGTTTAAACATTATACCATGAACTCTAGAATCTTTAGTCTTAAGCTTATCATCTCCGTTATCGTTCTCATAACATGTCTCTTATTCTTATCTCACATGGCTATCCATGAACATAGGCTCTTGGTTCCGGAATATAAGGAAGCCATGGAAGTTTATGGAAATAATATCATATCATAGGATTCATGCCTTGTAAAGAAAGGACTAGCCTTAAATACCTTTTCCTTTTGCTATTCTACCGCTTGATCGTTCCTCTTCAATATTCGCGTCTTTACCTTCAAGTGAATTCGTATCAACGTCAGTTAATCGACTATAAGAACGCGTGACTATTTTCTAGGGAAAATTGGGCAGAATTTCCTTTGTTTCTACTACTTTTCCCATGTTTCATTTCAACTACCAAACATTCACAACAACACTGACAATATCGTATCAACAATCGTCATTTATCTACATTTACCGCATTCCACCATTTTGCTCCAATTTCTCCACATTTATGGGTTTTAGATCATCATCACATTTTCTCATACCTCACACCTATCATATGGTCTACACGTCATTTATAACATATTTATACTCCCAACTCATCAACATTCATGATTCAATCTAACTATCATTCAACGATGGCACTATTCACATTTTATGACCCATTTACTACACTCCTCTATAATCCAAGTGTTTCAACGTATAAATACTTCAATCATCATGATAAATTCATAAAACTTACCTTAGATGTGGTAGGAATGAACCTTGAGTAGCAATACTCTTCTATGCCAAAAACCCTACTTCACTTCCTTTGCAATTTCTTGGTGTAGATGAACTTTGACGAGTCTCACACTCTTGATTTCATGGTTTTAGTGTTGTTGATCTTGATTTTCCTTTGCTTCTCTTGTGGATGAATATTAGAGAGTATTCTAGATGTTTCTTAAAGTGTGGAGTGAAAATCAAATGAATGGAATGAAAAAGGGTCCCTTATACTTAACTTAAAATCTGATTTTTATGAACAGTAGTCAAAGTACACAGTGGCCGTAAACCCAATTTACGGGCCGTATTCTGGTTTACGGTCCGTCCTTCACGACCGTATTTAAGCATAACAGAACCAGAAAGGTTTGCTGGAGTCATGGTGGTTTACGGTCACAGTTTACGGGCCGTATTTCAATTTACGGTCCGTATTCTGAGTCGTATTTAACCATGTAGACATTTGGTAGAAAGTTGAAATTTTGTATATTGGAGGACGATAGCCGTTTACGGTCCGTAAACTACTTTACGGGCCGTATTCTATTTTACGACCAACTGGGCTAAAGTGCAAATCTACAACTTTCGCATTTTCAAAACTCATAAGTAGTCATCCCCTTCTTAGTAAAACATCGTACACTCATACTCTTCGTTGGTCTATTCATTGTACGTTCACGCAGAAATTTCCGAGGTGTAACACCTTCGGCAGGGCATTTCAGATTGAGTTTATCTAGACTCTACATATGTGAATCAATACCATTTTCATGGTCATATGGAAGAAACGAAGTGGGAGAGATTTGCAAACCATATGAGACTTAATACCATTATTGAGAAAGAAAAAGGATCGACGAGTACGAGTATCAAGGGGGTTCTACCAAACTTTTGTGAAAGTTGATTGTGATCAGTATATATATATATATATATATGTGTGTGTGTGCTATGATCAGTAAGATACACAAGTGTAAACTGAAGAATGAAAGGTTAATAATAGTTGTAAATTGACTGAAAGGAGGGTTAAGATAAGTTCTCTCGGGGATTAGAAGTAAGGTTGATGAACTAAGATTAATGTGATAAGATTATGAGAAGAGACTTAAGAGGGGAAGAAATGATAAGCAAGGAGTCATTAGAGAGGTGAGTTAGTATAAAAAGAGTAAGCTTAAACGAGTAAAGAATGAAACAAGGAAGAGAAAGAAACATGATTACATGTGTTTTAGGAAAGAGAGTAATGTGTCCCTTATAGGAATCAATATAAATGAAAGCATCAACTGGCTAAGGGAAGTTGAAACTTATAGAGCTTATAGAGGAAATAATTGTGAAGGGTTGAGTGATAATAGTAAGCATTGGAATTGGATACGAGCATTAGTCTTCATTTAACATTCGAGGACGAAAGTTTCTAAGAGGGGAAGTATGTTACACCCCAGAAAATTTCATGTTACTAAGGCTACAGACGGATTAATGTGAGCTCAAGGAGGAGCAAATATTACAAGTATAAAGAATCAAAATTCTACTGTAGTAGCATGAGGATAGCATGAGTATGATATTTGGAATTCGTACAATATGATTGGAATGATACCTTAAAAGATATATAGCCCTCGTAACCGTAAGCTGAGTTGGGGCCCACATGATGGGATTTTTATAAAGGACATATGATACGTTATATGGACAATATATGTGAAGTTAAACACAACTCAACAAGGACCCTTGAGCCAAATCCAAGTGTAAGCCCTCCAAAAAGATGTTTTTAAGTTACGTTTTCGGGTGATCTGACTTCGGGAGACCATAAACCCATAATTATTTGGGAATCTGGGAAAACCAAAAATATGAAAGTTGTAGATAATTGAATTAGCTTTCCAACCATAGGTCGGGGGCCTTCACACGACATAGGGATAAAACGTTATGGACGTTTTAATGCAGCAAGGTCAAGCTGGGCAGTGGGCTCGGCCCAACCCGACTCAAGGTCGGTGGGAACCGACCCAAGACCCATATATAAGGGCTAAATGCATAAAAATTATCTCATTTAAAAATCAAACAGTCCACAAACTTTTAGAGAGAGAGATAGAGAGGAGATTTAGAAAGAGAAAGTGGAGAATCGAGCAAGTTCGAGGCCCCGAATCCCCAAGCTTGTGAAGGATAAAGTGTAGTACGAGTTGTTGTCATCGTTTTAAGCTAATTATTGAGCTTGGGGGATGATATTTCGTGATTTATCTGCTTCTGAGGTATGTATAAGGTTCCTCTTATGTTATTAAAGTGTTTATTTAGAGTTTTAACGGATTAGAACGGAGGAAATAATGTTAAAAGCTCGTTTGGCATTTTTGGGAGGTTTATGAAGGTTGGGCTGTTTTAGTGGAGTTAAATGGATGGAAATATCTGATTTATGATGTATATTTATTGTCGATATTGTTGTTTGACGTTGTTGCTGATAATTTAGCGGAATTGGATTTTCGGGTGTATCCAGTTTGTAAAGGAAATGCTGTCGAAATTCCGTTAGAAATAGAGATAAAGTTTAAGGGATTGATTTTAAGGATATATATTGGATGGATTGTTGCAGTAAGTTAAGTATATTATTGTGATTGTCATTGATATGTATTTTGAAGGAAGGAAAAAAATTGGAGAAGTGCGTTTGATAATCGTATTCGAGCTTGTCACTCCTTAGAAAGTATTATGAAGTTGTTATGAATATATATACCTATTGTGTTGCTGAAATTTACATTGTTGTTTGGCTGTGGTGATGATAGGTAGAATTGGGATGTACTAGTGATATAAGGGAGATGCGGCCCGTTTCGTTTTAGAGTCATAATTATCAATTCATATACGCGATATACGAAAACCCTCTAAAGTTCGGTACGTATTCCTATGATTATTGGTTTGGCATACTAATTGTGGAAAGTTCGTGATTAAGTTTAGTTGCTTGGACGACGTAAGGTATGTAAAGCTATCCCTTGTTTCTTTTTGGGATGATCTATGTGAGACAAACAGACGACGAATGTATAAACTCCAAAAAAGCTCCTATTCTTAGAGACACCAGGATGGCTAATGTTCTTGATTTCCAGAAGCTATTTCATTATGTCTTGATACGTGTCTATGATTCCTGAAATTCTATTTGATATAATCCATAGTGACATTCAAGGGGTACTTGACATGACTGTTGTCTTTAATACTCAAGTGTTGGTTCATTCTACTTATTCTATTGAGTCTCAGATGATGATTTAGTTTGCATATGCTTGCTCACTACTCTGCTCGTGCATGCCGTTAATATATCTTTCACCGAGTCCCGGGCCGGGCATGTTTTCATGCACAGTTTCACTACATTGTTCACCGAGCCCCTCACTAGAGGGTCGGGTACGTGTATATATATATATATATATATATATATATGATATGGTGATGTGATGATGGCACCGAGTCCCATGATGGGTCGGTATGGTATATGATGACTTTATTCACCGAGTCCCATAATGGGCCGAATATAGTATATGATATAGACATGCATGATTTTCACCTCGTAAGGCACAGGTGCATTGGTATCCTTGATTATCATACTTGCCTTCTGTTACCTTTTATTCAGTCTTGATCTTCTTTATTGTATTTTATGCTTTATATACTCAGTACATATCTCGTACTGACCCCTTTTCTTCGGGGGGCTGCGTTTCATGCCCGGAGGTACAGACACTCGACTTGATGATCCTCCAGCTTAGGACTTCTGCTCAGCTGTTTTGGAGAGCTCCATTTTTCGACTTATGCATGTCCGGGGGTACGGTGGGGCCCTGTCCCGTCATATTTCACTTGTACACTCTTAGAGGTCTGTAGACATATGTGGGTTGTATCTGACTGTGTCGATATGGTTTGTTTTGGATCTTTCCGTATATAGTGGAAGCCTTATCGGCTTGCGTATTGTGTTATGCTTTGGTTAGCTGTGACTCCTCAGGAGACAAGTTTATGATATGTGGCGTTGTGAATCTTTCGTTTGTTTTTACAAGTTTCCATACTGTCCTTAGTTTCAATCTGACTATACCTAGATGGTTCGTATACAAGTGTCCAGTTCGGGCACTAGTCATGGCCCATGGGATTGGGTCGTGACAACTGCGTTTCATGCCCGTAGGTACAGATACTCGGTTTGGTGATCCTCCAGCTTAGGACTTCTACTCAGCTGTCTTGGAGAGCTCCATTGTTCCAGAGCCTAGACTTTTGGTACAGATCTTTTGATGTATATATATATCTTTATCCAGGGGTACGATGGGGCCCTGTTGTCATGACTCAACCCCATGGGCCATGACTAGTGCCCGAACTGGACACTCGTAAATGAACCTGTTAAATATAGTCAAACTGAAACTAAGGACCATAGGGAAACTTATTAAAACAAACGAAGGATTCACAATGCCACATATCATAAACCTTTCTCCCCTGGAGTCACGGCTAACCACAGCATAACAATAACACAATACGCAAGCTGACAAGGCTGCCACTATACACGGGGATATCCAAAGTGAACCATATAGACACAGCTGACCAAAACTTATATACAACCCACACATGTCTACAGACCTCTAAGAGTGTAAAAGTGAAATATGACGGGACAGGGCCCCGCCGTACCCCTGGATATGCAGAAGTCTATATCAAAAGATCTGTACCAAAAGAGTCTAGGCTTTGGAACAATGGAGCTCTCCAAAACAGCTGAGCTGAAGTCCTAGGCTGGAGGATCACCATACCGAGTGTCTGTACTTGCGGGCATGAAACGCAACCTCCCGAAGTAAGGGGGTCAGTACGAGATATGTACTGAGTATATAAAGCATGAAATACAATAAGGAACTCATAACTGAATAAAAGATTACAGGAGGAAAATATGATAATCAAAGATACCAATGCACCTGTGTCTTACGAGATGAGAATCATGCATGTCTATATCATATACCATACCCGGCCCATTAAGGGACTCGGTGAATAAAGTCATCATATACCATACCCGGCGCCATAATCACATCATATATATATATATATATATATATACCTGGCCCTCTAGTGAGTCATCTGAGACTCAATAAAATAAGTAGAATGAACTAACACTTGAGTATCAAAGACAACAGTCATGTCAAGTACCCCCTCGAATGTCATTATGAATTATATCAAATAGAACTTCAAGAATCATAGACACGTATCAAGACATAATGAAATAGGTTCTGGAAATCAAGAACATTAGCCATCCTAGTGTCTCTAAGAATAGGAGTTTCTTTAGAGCTCATACATTCGTCGTCTGTTTGTCTCACATAGATCATGCCAAAAAGAAAGAAGGGTTAGCTTTACATACCTTGTCGCTTCTCAAGTTAACCATAACTTAGGTCTCGGGCTTCGCCAATCTACAAACAATACCAAATATGCCAATAATCAAATTAGGATACTCTTTCAAACCAATCCTTAATTACTTAGAAATCTAACGATATTCGGGCAGAATCTTCCCTAAAAACACAATAATCCTCGTGATTCCAACTTAGCCAAAATATCAATCACCATACCAACAACAATATCAATAAATACATATCCAATTAGAATCAATCCATTCTTAAATCACCTCCAAAACAGCCCTATATACATTCCTATACCGATACTTGTATACACTTCTTTATTTTCGTATATACATAGTGTAACAACAAACACAACAACAGCGACTACAGCCAATCCCACGATATTCCAGCCCACAAAAAAATTCATAACAACCACTAAACAACCCACATGATAACAATAAAAATTTATCCGATTTCTGATATAGTGTTTGTAATTCAAATATATCTAGGAGAGAGGATTTCTTACCTTATATACCACGAACTACGAAACCGAAGCGGTGCACAAAATCCGTATGTTATTCTTGAGAAAAATATACTTTGCTTGCCTCTTTAATATTGTAGCTCACGTTGCTGTTTTGGATGTTGAAAGATAGAAGTGTTGTTGTTACTTCTTAACCATCACTTAACAAAGGAAAGAAGAAGAGACATGTATATATGTAATTTCTTCACCTAGCTGAAACGTTAGAGAGAGATATATGATATATGTATGTATACTTTTTGATGTAGCACTTATATTTACTTCTCAAGAGATAGACTTAAACAAAAGTCAGATATCAAATAGGTAGTGTAAAGTAGGGTCCACTCTAGAATGACGAATAATCATGGACTTGCCACCTAATCCTTATATTTGCATAGCCATCAACCACTTATCCCCACGGTTACACATGGCACCCATCAAATGAAAATTATCCATGTATTAAAAATTAATGCCATAATTAATATTTTACTCTCCCACTTATCCCAACATTTAACCAATTACCCACATAATTAATTTCTTGATCTCAATTCACTTAAATGGTGATCATTTTCGACACACTTTATATACTCATTACCATGACCGTGTAATATAACACTAGTCCATAACCTCATTGGCCATACATAAAATATTATTTTCAATCATCGTAGTCACATTTTTGTCTTAAATCATTTCGGGATTTCATCCCATGTATACACCAAGTTCTTTGATTTCCATGCTTGAAATGACCAAATCCTCCGGGCTCGAATAAATTTGCTCACGTTTGGCGGTTCAATTTCCTAGTCCCAAAATACGGGGTATTATAGCTTGGACCGTATTTCACTCAAATAAATGTTGAACCTTAATGAAAATATTTTATCCAATTCACTTGACTTCTTTCAATACATCTGCACCATCACTCTAACCACCTATGAGGTTGAGGGATAACCTCGCTTCCATTACTAATGTCATTTAACTCACGCGCTTTCCAACGCACGAAAATACGGGATGTAACATCCTTCCCCCCTTTAGAACATTCGTCCTCGAATGTTAAACTAGTCCTGTATAAGTATACTGGTTATGGTGATCTTATGACAAATCAATTCCTCTTCTATCATGTCGTGTCTCTCCTTGCTTAACTTAATACCATTCTCCACTTGACACCAATTAATATTGAATTTCCAAAGAAGGTGGTCAAAATTTAGATACTGTTACATTCTGTATTTTTGGACCAGGAAATTGAACCGTCCAACATGAGAAATTTTACCGAGGCCATAGGATTTGGTCATATTCAAGCATGAAAATTAAATAACTCGGTGAATACAAGGAACAAAGTCCCGAAATGATTTAGGCCGAAAACGTGTGACGACGATGATTGCAAATAATATTTTATGCATGGAAAATGAGGTTATGAACTAGTGCTATATCACATGAGTAAGTTGAGGTTGACAAATGCACTTGAATGCGAGGAAAGAGATTTGGACAAATAAAAATGAGATGCTTGCTTACCCGACGTGCTTGCTTCACTTAATTATTTTCCGACCTACTTGCTTGAGGGTAAAAGGTTAAGTACGCCTACTCCACAGAGTGTAATTAAACCATAGTAAGAATCGTGAATAAGGTTAAAAAAACTGTTACATTATAGGATTGATTACGAACAGGATATAATGTGAATATAATGAGGATTGTTATGAAAATGAGTAAAGCCTAGTGAGGAAGTGACTAAAGGATATGACGTGATCTATGTGACTAAAGTATAAAGGCAAATGTGAAATGGAAAGGCAATGTATAGAACGAATAAGAAAGATTTATAAAGTTCTATAGGGAAAGTTCAGAATAAAGATTATGCGATAACGGAAATGAAAGCGAGCACAAGAAAAGGAGTTAATTGAAAGAAGGAAATAAGAAGGAAGTGAGCGAGATAACAGTGCAGTAATAGGTTACGACATGTATAGCCGAGAACACGAGTAATATAAGTGACAGAGTTGTGAAAGAACAAACTACAGAAAGATGAGCAACGAAGCAGAATGAGTGCCAGAAAATGACTGGTATGATAAGAACAAATAGGGATGAACAAATATGTTTTGAAAATGAGAAAGGGGTTATGTATAAGTAGTGTTTTCCGAAGGATACAGAGGTAGCATAAGATTCCTCGTGTACAGAATAAAAGATGGACAAAGATTGGAGAAATGGTAAGGGAATTCTAAAGGAAACACCTAAGATAGAAGTGATTAATTGAGTACGGGTATGTAAAGCTAACCCTTCCTTCTTTTTGGCATGATTTTTATGAAACAAAAGACGACGAGCGTATAACTCCAAAGAAGTTCCTATTCTTAGAGACACTAGGATGGTTAATGTCTTTGATTTCTAGAACCTATTTCATTATGTTTTGGTACGTGTCTATGATTCCTGAAGTTCTATTGGATATGATCCATAATGACATTCGAGGGGCATTTGACATAACTGCTGTCTTTGATACTCAAGTGTTAGTTTATTCTACTTATTCTATTGAGTCTCAGATGATGATTTAGTTTGCATATGGTTACTCACTACTCTGCTTGTGCATAGAGTTAATATATCTTTCACCGAGTCCCGAGCCGGGTATGTTTTCGTGCACAGTTTCACTGCATTGTTCACCGAGTCGCTCACTAGAGGGACGGGTACAGTATATATATATATATATATGATATGATAATGTGATTATATAATGATATGATGATGTGATTATGGCGCCAAGGATGGCATGTGATGACTTTATTCACTGAGTCCCATAATGGGCCGGGTATGATATATGATATTGATATGCGTGATTTACATTTCATAAGGCAAGTGTATTGGTATTTTGAATGTAATACTTGTCTCCTGTGATATCTATTTCAGTCATGATCCTCTTTATTATATTTCATGCTTTATATACTCAGTACATATCTCGTACTGACCCCCTTTCTCCGGGGGGCTGCGTTTCATGTCTGCAGGTATAGATACTCGATTTGGTGATCCTCAAGCTTAGGATTTCCACTCAGCTGTCTTGGAGAGCTCCATTGTCCCGGAGCCTATACTTTTGGTACAGATCTTTTGATATATATATATATATATATGTTTATCCAGGGGTACGGCGGGGCCCTATCCCATCACATTTCACTACTAATACTCTTAGAGGTCTGTAGACATATGTGTGGGTTTTTTTATGAGTTTTGTTCAACTGTGTCTATATGGTTTGCTATGGATATTCCCTCTTGTAGTGGCAGCCTTTTCGGCTTGCGTATGGTATTGATATGTTGAGGCAGCCTTGTCGGCTTGCGTATCGTATTGACATGTAGTGGCAGCCTTGTCGGCTTGCGTATCATATTGTGTATTGGTTAGCTGTGACTCCTCAGGAGACAGGTTTATGATATGCGACGTTATGAATCTTTAGCTGCTTTTATAAGTTCCATACAGTTCTTAATTTTAGTCTGACTAGATCTAATAGGTACGTGTATGAGTGTCCAGTTCGGGCACTAGTCATGGCCCATGGGGTTGGGTCGTGACAAAAGTGGTATCAGAGCAGTTCATCCTCGGAGTGTCTCCAGACCGTGTCTAGTAGAGCCTTGTTTATCGGTGTGTTGTGCACCACATCTATAAACAGGAAGCTACAGGACATTTAGGATGTTACTTTTCCTTCTTACTCTAGATCGTGCGATAGAGCCAAGAGACAGGAAATGATATCCCTTATATACTGGCCTTTGATTTCAGCTGGAGAGTGGTGTCAACAAGAAAAGGTAAATGATTCTACTGGGAGTTACAACGGTAAGATATTTCATCGAGGTTACGTTATCAGAAATTGTATATGCAGAATGGCGACTGGTCATCATCAAGGTTTGTAATTGTAAATACAGTAAGAAAATGGATTGAATGTATATATGTTAATGATAAGTTCAGTTATAAAGTGTGGACAGAAGAAGCTGAAGGAATAATAAAAAGATAGGTAAGCAGGGTATATGTCAGATACGGTATGAATGTTGCAGGTATGATTGAAACCTGCAGTTAAAGATTGAAAGGGAAAATAAACAGGAAAGTGTAAAAGGTACAGTTTGAGTTGGACATACAAGGTAAGTTCGTCATTTTCATACTGTTATTTATATGGAGAGCCCTGTGCGGATATGATACGATATACTATATACATATATATGTTGGCCCTGTAAGGCATTGTTGGTATTTCCTGCGTGCCAATTTTGGGATGATGAGAAATACAGGGGAAACTCTGCCCAAATTTTCCTACAATTAAAAAGGGAATGAGATATATGTTCGTAATATGTCTTGAAAGGTCATGTCAACAGTAATGATAGGATTTGACCAAGTTGCAAGTCTGACTTCGAGAAATAAGTTAACCGTTGAATTGATGGTAATAGTAATTATGAGGTCGATGTGAAAATGGTAAAAAGGAAATGCTAGGACAATTTGGCAAGGCTTGCGATAATAAGAGATGATTTAGAAAAGGTTGGCAAATTTTAATGGAGTGTTATATTGAGGTATCAACTGGATTGACAAGCAGGGGTAAATTACGACGAGTTTATAGTTAGAAGAAGTAATAGTATGATTGAGACAAGAGTATAGAGGAAGAAGAATTGTGAAGAATATAAATGTATTAATAATACAGCTTGTGAGGTATTGAGGTTAAGATTGACCAGAAAGGGTAAAAGGTTAAGTATGCCTACTCCACAGAGTGTAATTAAACCATAGTAAGAATCGTGAATAAGGTTAAAAAAAGTGTTACATTATAGGATTGATTACGAACAGGATATAATGTGAATATAATGAGGATTGTTATGAAAATGAGTAAAGCCTAGTGAGGAAGTGACTAAAGGATATGACGTGATCTATGTGACTAAAGTATAAAGGCAAATGTGAAATGCAAAGGCAATGTGTAGAACGAAAAAGAAAGATTTATAAAGTTCTATAGAGAAAGTTCAAAATAAAGATTATGCGATAACGGAAATGAAAGCGAGCACAAGAAAAGGAGTTAATTGAAAGAAGGAAATAAGAAGGAAGTGAGCTAGAAAACAGTGCAGTAATAGGTTACGACATGTATAGCCGAGAACACGAGTAATATAAGTGACAGAGTTGTGAAAGACCAAACTACAGAAAGATGAGCAACGAAGCAGAATGAGTGCCAGAATATGACTGGTATGATAAGAACAAATAGGGATGAACAAATACGTCTTGAAAATGAGAAACGGGTTATGAAGAAGTAGTGTTTTCCGAAGGATACAGAGGTAGCATAAGATTCCTCGTGTACAGAATAAAAGATGGACACAGACTAGAGAAATGGTAAGGGAATTCTAAAGGAAACACCTAAGATACAAGTGATTAATTGAGTACGGGTATGTAAAGCTAACCCTTCCTTCCTTTTGGCATGATCTTTATGAAACAAAAGACGACGAGCGTATAACTCCAAAGAAGTTCCTATTCTTAGAGACACTAGGATGGTTAATGTCTTTGATTTCCAGAACCTATTTCTTTATGTTTTGATACGTGTCTATGATTCCTGAAGTTCTATTGGATATGATCCATAATGACATTCGAGGGGCATTTGACATAACTGCTGTCTTTGATACTCAAGTGTTAGTTTATTCTACTTATTCTATTGAGTCTCATATGATGATTTAGTTTGCATATGGTTACTCACTACTCTGCTCGTGCATACAGTTAATATATCTTTCACCGAGTCCTGAGCCGGGTATGTTTTCGTGCACAGTTTCACTGCATTGTTCACCGAGTCCCTCACTAGAGGGACGGGTACAGTATATATATATATATATAATAATAATAATAATAATGTGATTATATAATGATATGATGATGTGATTATGGCGCCAAGGATGGCATGTGATGACTTTATTCACCGAGTCCCATAATGGGCCGGGTATGATATATGATATTGATATGCATGATTTACATTTCATAAGGCAAGTGTATTGGTATTTTGAATGAAATACTTGTCTCCTGTGATATCTATTTCAGTCATGATCCTGTTTATTATATTTCATGCTTTATATGCTCAGTACTTATCTCGTACTGACCCCCTTTCTCCGGGGGGCTGCGTTTCATGCCCGAAGGTACAGATACTCGATTTGGTGATCCTCCAGCTTAGGATTTCCACTCAGCTGTCTTGGAGAGCTCCATTGTCCCGGAGCCTATACTTTTGGTACAGATCTTTTGATATATATATATATATATATGTTTATCCAGGGGTACGGCGGGGCCCTATCCCGTCACATTTCACTACTGATACTCTTAGAGGTCTGTAGACATATGTGTGGGTTTTGTATGAGTTTTGTTCAGCTGTGTCTATATGGTTTGCTATGGATATTCCCGCTTGTAGTGGCAGCCTTTTCGGCTTGCGTATGGTATTGATATGTTGAGCCAGCCTTGTCGGCTTGCGTATCGTATTGACATGTAGTGGCAGCCTTGTCGGCTTGCGTATCATATTGTGTATTAGTTAGCTGTGACTCCTCAGGAGACAAGTTTATGATATGCGACGTTATGAATCTTTAGCTGCTTTTATAAGTTCCATACAGTTCTTAATTTCAGTCTGACTAGATCTAATAGGTACGTGTATGAGTGTCCAGTTCGGGCACTAGTCATGGCCCATGGGGTTGGGTCGTGACAAAAGTGGTATCAGAGCAGTTCATCCTCGGAGTGTCTCCAGACCGTGTCTAGTAGAGCCTTGTTTATCGGTGTGTTGTGCACCACATCTATAAACAGGAAGCTACAGGACATTTAGGATGTTACTTTTCCTTCTTACTCTAGATCGTGCGATAGAGCCAAGAGACAGGAAATGATATCCCTTATATACTGGCCTTTGATTTCAGCTGGAGAGTGGTGTCAACAAGAAAAGGTAAATTATGCTACTGGGAGTTACAGCGGTAAGATATTTCATCGAGGTTACGTTATCAGAAATTGTATATGCAGAATGGCGACTGGTCATCATCAAGGTTTGTAATTGTAAATACAGTAAGAAAATGGATTGAATGTATATATGTTAATGATAAGTTCAGTTATAAAGTGTGGACAGAAGAAGCTGAAGGAATAATAAAAAGATAGGTAAGCAGGGTATATGTCAGATACGGTATGAATGTTGCAAGTATGATTGAAACCTGCAGTTAAAGATTGAAAGGGAAAATAAACAGGAAAGTGTAAAAGGTACAGTTTGAGTTGGACATACAAGGTAAGTTCGTCATTTTCATACTGTTATTTATATGGAGAGCCCTGTGCGGATATGATACGATATACTATATACATATATATGTTGGCCCTGTAAGGCATTGTTGGTATTTCCTGCGTGCCAATTTTGGGATGATGAGAAATACAGGGGAAACTCTGCCCAAATTTTCCTACAATTAAAAAGGGAATGAGATATATGTTCGTAATATGTCTTGAAAGGTCATGTCAACAGTAATGATAGGATTTGACCAAGTTGCAAGTCTGACTTCGAGAAATAAGTTAACCGTTGAATTGATGGTAATAGTAATTATGAGGTCGATGTGAAAATGGTAAAAAGGAAATGCTAGGACAATTTGGCAAGGCTTGCGATAATAAGAGATGATTTAGAAAAGGTTGGCAAATTTTAATGGAGTGTTATATTGAGGTATCAACTGGATTGACAAGCAGGGGTAAATTACGACGAGTTTATAGTTAGAAGAAGTAATAGTATGATTGAGACAAGAGTATAGAGGAAGAAGAATTGTGACGAATATAAATGTATTAATAATACAGCTTGTGAGGTATTGAGGTTAAGATTGACCAGAAAGGGTAAAAGGTTAAGTATGCCTACTCCACAGAGTGTAATTAAACCATAGTAAGAATCGTGAATAAGGTTAAAAAAAGTGTTACATTATAGGATTGATTACGAACAGGATATAATGTGAATATAATGAGGATTGTTATGAAAATGAGTAAAGCCTAGTGAGGAAGTGACTAAAGGATATGACGTGATCTATGTGACTAAAGTATAAAGGCAAATGTGAAATGCAAAGGCAATGTGTAGAACGAAAAAGAAAGATTTATAAAGTTCTATAGAGAAAGTTCAAAATAAAGATTATGCGATAACGGAAATGAAAGCGAGCACAAGAAAAGGAGTTAATTGAAAGAAGGAAATAAGAAGGAAGTGAGCTAGAAAACAGTGCAGTAATAGGTTACGACATGTATAGCCGAGAACACGAGTAATATAAGTGACAGAGTTGTGAAAGACCAAACTACAGAAAGATGAGCAACGAAGCAGAATGAGTGCCAGAAAATGACTAGTATGATAAGAACAAATAGGGATGAACAAATACGTTTTGAAAATGAGAAAGGGGTTATGTAGAAGTAGTGTTTTCCAAAGGATACAGAGGTAGCATAAGATTCCTCGTGTACAGAATAAAAGATGGACACAGACTGGAGAAATGGTAAGGGAATTCTAAAGGAAACACCTTGGAAAGACTATGACTAAGATTGGATATATTTTATACAAGTTGTACAAGAATAGTTATGCAACCTACGAATATTTGTATGCTAAGAATGAGACCAAGTGAGTACTTGATAAGAAGAGTAGGGATTTAGTAATAACAATGCGATTATGATATTTTGGGTACATCAAGGAAAGGTGTAAGATGGTTTGAGCCAAATTACCGAGATAGAATTAGTACTGAGGGAAAATAGGACATGGCCATGGTTGAGCTGAAGATTTATCCCGATACCGATTGTAAGATACGAGGGGAGAATTCAAGGTAAAGCATGAAGACTAGTGAAACGACGCTAAGGCATTTCTCGGGCTAATTTGAGCACCTTCGCATATTCTTGTAAAGATTGCAACATAATGTGTGACAGAAAAACTAAGAGCAAAATTTGAGTAAAGAGGCAATAGAAGAGTTTGAATTAAAGATAAAGAAACGACACGAGATAATATGCCTAAAGTGTTACGAGTTGGGTTAAGGGAAATTGTGAAATGGTTTAAGCGGGACGATCAGAACGAGCTGGTTACTAGAAGACCTTGAATTTATATGTCAAATAAAAAAAAATTCTTTCAGAATTATACTAGTTAATGATAGTCAGATCACAGAGCAGCTATGTAAAGTTATTACATGAGGGAACTCCGGCGCTACTTGATAGCCAACTCTTAAGATTGAGATTATGAGCTAAAAAGTAGAGTGACAGTTAAAGTCTTTTAAAGAAGTCGAGAAGTGATACATGAGGCTGAAGATTCCAGAATATAGACTGGAACAGCAGAGCAATGTAAGGTTATTGAAGTAAAATAATTTTACACCTTAGAAAATTTCGTTTTATTCATAGAGTCTGCGAAGGGTCTACAGGTTACCAGAGGCATGAAATACTCCAAGGATTGTAAAGTCTAATAAATCGACGAGGGATGTCTACGCGTTATAAAATCTTATGTAAAGATTAAGAGGTAATATGAAGTGAACGATACATCTTAAGGGAGTAACTTATAGAAGAAGAAAGGGTCGAGTTATGACTAAGTGCACCAGAGAGAGAGTAAGATTTCAGTAGAAGAGCTCGCAATACAACTGTAACGACGTGGAATTATTACCTCGAGAGACAAGAGCAAGAGGAAATATTATGGGAATGGTTACTTAGAGATCTGGAATGTGTTATAGTAAATCGAAGGGAATCGACCAACGAAAGAGGCATGTGAAGGGCATAATTCAATAAAAGAACACTTGAGGAAGTATTGGGAGTGCATGACTAGTCTAACATTCGAGGACGAATGTTCTAAAGGGGGGAAGGATGTTACAGTCCGTATTTTTGGACCAGGAAATTGAACCGTCCAACATGAGAAATTGATGTGATTCTTCGAGTTAACAAAGAACCAATCGACCAGGATCTTATTCTTGAAGCGATTGATGGGCAGAATTCAAGAGACGGACGTAAATTGGGCTATACTTCTCGAAATTATGTGATTTCAAGACGAGGAGAAAGATGACGATTTGAACTATAAAAATAACTATTGAATGGTTTAAATCAAGTAAGTATTGAAGGCGGAATGATGGAAAGAAAATTAGGGTTCTGGATATGAACTAGAACGAATTTTAATAAAGAAACGCGGTCTTGAATGATCAAGAACCAAAAAAGTTCCTAAGTCACCACTTGAAATCAACTTACGTGATATATAAACACCACACGCTATTGAAAACAAGATAAAGACTATCACCACCTTGATTGGAATAAAAAACAAGGATAAAGAACACCAAATAGAGAAAACAACTCTATTGCAAACTAGGGTTTAAGCTCAAAAACGTGAATAGTGTTTAACAAAGAATAAGAACCCTTTATATAGGCCTAGGGTCTCTTCTTTGATGACTACAAATCCCTATTCTACTCTAGAAAGGAAATAGCTAAAAACAAGGAATGTAAAATTCCTATTCTACAAGGAAAAGAATAAAGAAAACTGAATCCTACTAGATCTAGGATAAAAGTCCTACTAATGATAGGAAATTAAATCCTACTAAAATATAAATAAAGAAACAAGAAACCTATTTAGAATAGGATTCAAGAAACAAGAATTGGAAATAATCTTCAAACTTGAGCTTCTTGGACTTTTTCTTTTTCTTGAATTGAAGTCTTGTGTTTCTTGATTTTCTTGAATTTCTTGATATTCTTTATCTTTCATCAGATATTTTACCGAGGCCATAGGATTTGGTCATATTCAAGCATGAAAATTAAATAACTCGGTGTATACAAGGAATAAAGTCCCGGAATGATTTAGGACGAAAAGGTGTGACGACGATGATTGCAAATAATATTTTATGCATGGAAAATGAGGTTATGAACTAGTGCTATATCACATGAGTAAGTTGAGGTTGACAAATGCACTTGAACGCGAGGAATGAGATTTGGACTAATAAAAACGAGATGCTTGCTTACCCGACGTGCTTGCTTCACTTAATTATTTTCTGACCTACTTGGTTGAGATACCTAACACGTGTATTAAGTATTAAACAAGGACGGTACACGTGTTTAAATAAGATAGGAGCCAACATGTGTTATATTTAAATAAAGCAAGTAGGTGAATCACCTACTTGCTAAATTATCCAAATGTTACATTTGTGCTAACAAGTAAAGACAAAGTGCACCTCTTCCACCGTCCAAATTAATTTGCCTATTACAATTCATATATATCAATCCTTAAAAGTGAAGTAAATCATTTTAGGTGCTGTTGTACGTGTACTATGCATATGAGAACACCTCTTAGTCATTTAGAAGCCCTTCCAATTGCACCTCACGAACAGCCCCTCTTTAAGGCTATTCTCTTGCTATTTTCATCTTGGTTTCGAGGATTTGATTGTGAAGTGTTGGGAAAGATTTCTCCAGATCATCCTACTCATTTTCCTCACATAAATAAGGTATGAATTCAACAATCTTTCTCAATCAGTTCATCACCACCTTGAAGAATTTCACTTTGAGTTCTTCTTGATGTAGAAATTAAGGTTCTTAGTAGTATTTGAGGATCTGGTAGTGTTGTAGGGCTGTAAGCATAATTATAAATATGTATATGTGTTATTTTTCAAGTTGATATCATACTCTTCTCCATGTATTTTTGATCTTGCGAAGTAAAGGTCAAAAATTGTGTTTTCGATGTTGTAGTTCGGGGGACTGTTTTGGGAGTTTGTTCTTATGATATTATATGATTGGAAATTAATTGAATAACTTGGAGGTGTTGTTGTTGTTGTTGTTGATATTTTTAATATTGTTGAGAAATTTAGGAATGAAGATCGAGTTTAAAACTAGTGTTTAATTGACAAGCCGAACTTGCCGCTCGTCGCTTTATCGTTTGAATTATTGAAAATGTTCTTATATTATTGAGGGGATGGATTGATGGGATTAATTGTTGATGTTGTTAATATTGCTGTTGGTATTGTTGTTGATGATTTGGCAGAGCTGGATTCTCGGGGTTTGTGGAATTTATAGAGGAAATGCTGTCCGAATTTCTATAAATGACGTGCTAGCTTAGGGTTGGATTCCTAAGTACCTATAGCTAATGATTGGTATCTTCTGATGCTGCTGTAGATCTTCGGAGGCCTGAGACTTAGGTTTTCATTAGCTTATGAAGCGGACAAGGTATGTAAAGCTAACCCTTATTTTTTTTTGGCAAGATCTTTATGAAACAAAAGACGACGAGCGTATAACTCCAAAGAAGTTCCTATTCTTAGAGACACTAGGATGGTTAATGTCTTTGATTTCCAGAACCTATTTCATTATGTTTTGGTACGTGTCTATGATTCCTGAAGTTCTATTGGATATGATCCATAATGACATTCGAGTGGCATTTGACATAACTGTTGTCTTTAATACTCAAGTGTTGGTTTATTCTACTTATTCTATTGAGTCTCAGATGATGATTTAGTTTGCATATGGTTACTCACTACTCTGCTCGTGCATACTGTTAATATATCTTTCACCGAGTCCCGGGTGTTATGTCCCGTATTTTCATACGTCGGGACGTTTTAAAATAAGCGCGACGAGTTAAAGGCAAGACTATCTTAAGATATGAAGTAGAGATTTTAACTTCCGGTTTCGTGTCGAGTCACAATTTATCCACAACTTTCGTGTGGCATTAAACTAGTAATGGAAAATTGGGATTAAACTAACCATAATTGGATTAAAAAGTGGGATTGGAAAGACAAAAAAAAATCAGTCCACTTTATGCCTTGTTTGGCCGTGCCATGTAAGGCTTTGGTCAAAGAATCTTGACCCAATTTAGTGTAATCCACATGGCCAACTCAATGAGGGGAACATATTGACACAAAGTCTGATCACTCCACAGCTTCACAACATAATTTTCATCACCACAAGTCAAGAAACATTTAGAGATAGAAGGAGTAGAGAGAGGTGCTCTCGGCTAAGAGCTAGCCGAGAGGGTGGGGTGATATTGTGCCCAGAAATTCTAGTTTTTCTCCATCACAACTATCCCTCATCTAGTGTGTAAGAAAGTGTATTAGTTGTTGAATAGAAACAAGAAAGTGAAGCACTCAATAGAGTTGAAAATTCGGCCAAGTGAAGCACAAGATTGAAAGGTAAGAATGTTTGTTGTTTCTTGTGTTGCATGATGATTTGAATGTATAGTTCATGCATGTTGTTGTTGGATTGTGGTTGTAGTTGAAGTAGAGAGTGAGCCGTGTGTGAGGTGAGTTTATGACTGATTTCATTGTGCATGTATTGTTAGTGAATTGAATATGTATCAACATATGTAAATGAACAAAGATTGTGGGAGTTTGGTTGTGATGTTGCATGTTGGCTATTGGACTGTTTTTGCTCGAATTTAAAATGAATCATGTGTTGAAGATTCTGATGAAGTCATGCTTAATCTTGTTGAACATGTATTGGAAATGAATTGAATGCATTGTAGTTGGATAAACGAATGAAAATCATGAAGTTGGAGTAGTTGTGATGAAACCGGGTAGGGGGCTGTTTTGGACGAATTCATGGACTGTTTTGGGCTATAATTTGATTGTTGTTGTTGTGGACATTGTAGTGTATTGTATGCATGTTGAATATGTAAATTAAGGTGTTCAAGAAACGAATTATGTTGAGGGGTAGGGGCAGTCCAAAAACCGTGGACAGTTTTAGGGATTAGAAGTGAAATTGTGTGTGTTGAATGTTGGTTTTTGTTGCAAACGTGTAGTGAATGTAAAATGCCATGATTCAAGTTAAAACTGAACTGATTGTGGGCTGTTGTAAGAGTGAAGATGATGCTAAAACAGTTCCAAGATTTCATGAAAGTAAAGTCATGAAAAGTGTTGTGTTGTTGCAAGTTAAAACTGGAAAATTGCTAAGTAAGAATGGAAATGATGTGTGTGTTGGGTTGCCGTGTGTATGAGACTATTTTGGGTGGTGTAGGGACTGCCCAAGTTCCCTAAGTCATGCTTAAACAAGTTTTGATCAATATATGACAGAACGACTAGCCATGTTAGCTAGTAACGCTAGTTGGGTTAAATGCGAACGAAACGTCGTTTAATTGTTAGAAAGGAGTTGTGAATGTCACAATACGTGTTGAATGCCCTTGTAGACTAATTGTAGTTCTTCACATCTTGATATAGGATAAGTATTGTTGGGCAGCAAGTACAAGTTAGAATACAACTAAACGCAAAAGGTATGTAAAGCCTATTCCTTCTTTCTTTTGGCATGTCCTAGACGTAAGAATGAAACGATATGAATTTTGGGGTAAATTCTATTCTCTAGTTTCATGTATGGCTTATGAATCTATATTTCACTAATGTTATTGTCATGTACCTACAGTATGAGTGACTAATGAACGATGCATGAAAGTTCCTATACTTAAAGAATTGCACAACTAAAGACATACTTGACTTCCAAAAGCTATACCATATTAAAGTGACATATGTACATGAAGTCTAAAACGTTTCTTGTAATAGTTTGTTATGAGACTTGAAATGAACTGAAGGTGAACATTATTTTGACACTTAGAGCGGGTTAGTTGCTTATCCCTTGAGTCTAAAAAGATGATTTGCATATATGTGGTTGCTTATTATTCTGCTCGTGCTTACCGCTATATCCTTCACTGAGTCCCGGGCCAGGGTACGTTTTCGTGCGCACATTTATTATATTAATCACCGAGCCCCTCACTAGAGGGCCGGGACACGTTATGTATATATATATGATGATGATATGATGATGTGATGATGTGATGATATGATGATATGATGATATGGAGATGATAGTGGCCAGGAGGGCATATTCCTTATTACCGAGTCCCTCAGGAAAGGGCCGGGACACGTCTATGTTTATGTTATGATGCTATGATTTTAAATTACCGAGTCCCTCATAAAAAGGGCCGGGACACGTCATGTATGTTTTATACAGAATGATTATGCAGCTTTGACTACAAAACTCTATAATAGCAATGATATGAGAATGATACAGATGAAATATGTTCAAAGGCAAGTTTTATGAAATTCTGTTGTTGCAATGCATCCTATGTACCGTGTCTCAATATAAGTCTATACTATGTTTCAAGCTTTACATATTTAGTACATATTCCGTACTGACCCCCTTCCTTCGGGGGGCTGCGTTCATGCCCGCAGGTACAGACGCTCGCTTTGGAGATCCGCCAGCTTAGATCATCTTTCAGCTATTTTGGACTGCTCCTTTGTTCCGGAGCTAGCTTGTGGTATAACCTCCTTATGTTGTGTCCGTATGTGTTTATTTGGGTACGGCGGGGCCCTGTCCCGCCACATAATACGGCCGTTACTCTTAGAAGTCTGTGGACATCGGTGTGGGTCTGTTTACAGTTGTTGATGTGTTTTATGTTTTGACTTAAGTTGGGGCGTACCCAGTCGTAATGGCAGCCTTGTCGGCTTGCATATGTGTGTATGTTTGGTATTTTGTATATCGTGGCAGCCTTGTCGGCTTGCTTAGGAATATATATAAATGTTGTTGTTTGATAAGTGCAACTCCTTGGGAGATGGATGACTAAGGCATACAGAACTTGACAAATCTAAATAACTCACTATCTTCTTACATACAAATGAGATCATGACATGCTAATTATAAATTATTAGAGTTAACAGATAAATATGAGTGTCCAATTCGGGCACAAGTCACGGCCTACGGGGTTGGGTCGTGACACCGGGCCGGGTATGTTTTCGTGCACAGTTTCACTGCATTGTTCACCGAGTCCCTCACTAGAGGGCCGGGTATGGTATATATATATATAATGATATGATGATGAAATGATATGATGATGTGATTATGGCGCCATGGATGGCATGTGATGACTTTATTCACCGAGTCCCATAATGGGCCGGGTATGATATATGATATTGATATGCATGATTTACATTTCATAAGGCAAGTGTATTGGTATTTTGAATGTCTTACTTGTCTCTTGTGATCTCTATTTTAGTCATGATCCTCTTTATTGTATTTCATGCTTTATATACTCAGTACATATCTCGTACTGACCCCCTTTCTCCGGGGGGCTGCGTTTCATGCCCGCAGGTACAGATACTCGATTTGGTGATCCTCCAGCTTGGGATTTCCACTCAGCTGTCTTGGAGAGCTCCATTGTCCCGGAGCCTAGACTTTTGGTACAGATCTTTTGATGTATATATATGTTTATCCAGGGGTACGGCGGGGCCCTGTCCCGTCACATTTCACTACTGATACTCTTAGAGGTCTGTAGACATATGTGTGGGTTTTGTATAAGTTTTGTTTAGCTGTGTCTATATGGTTTGCTATGGATATTCCCGCTTGTAGTCGCAGCCTTGTCGGCTTGCGTACGGTAGTGATATGTTGAGGCAGCCTTGGCGGCTTGTGTATCGTATTGACATGTAGTGGCAGCCTTATCGGCTTGCGTATCATATTGTGTATTGGTTAGCAGTGACTCCTCAGGTGACAGGTTTATGATATGCGACGTTATGAATCTTTAGCTGCTTTTATAAGTTCCAAACAGTTCTTAATTTCAGTCTGACTAGATCTAACAGGTACATGAGTGTCCAGTTCGGGCACTAGTCATGGCCCATGGAGTTGGGTCGTGACAGATACTTCCGTAATTGACTGAAACTTAGTATGTCCATCTACGCTTGAAGCTTAAGTTGAGTTTTTCTTGTTGTGGAGTCATCTTTCAAGTAACACTGTAGACTAGGAGTTGTCTTTCCCTTGGGTAGGTTTACCATCGCATACTGTTTCCTCTTGTTCTCTCTTCTAATTCTTATAGGTTACTTCCACTATTAATTTAGGTTGCGTAGTCCGCAACATACGTCCTTCTCGGAGTCATCATTTTAATCCTCTGACATGCACTATCTATAGCATTCCCTGTGAATAGTCGAAAATGAGTTTTCTTCTTAGTAATGAATCTCGGCTGCAATATTCCCTTGACACCTCTGGAATATCCTTTCAAGAGATATAGGTGACTCACTCTCCTGATATAATTCTCCTTGATACTTAAACTCGTCGATCCCCTTTCTTTTTGCCTCAACTAGTCTAGAAACCCTTCGTCCTTATCGTTACTCCTTCCCATAATCTTAATTGTATAGTCATTACCTCTATACCTGCATTATTAAATCAACCATGTGAATCATTTGTTACATACTGATACCATGTCATCTCTTGACCTCTCGCGATTACGTAATAATCAGGAACGTTCTTCTTATCTTTAGAATCCTCTTCGGGTGTCTCTTCTTGCTTAACTTATATCTGAACAAAGGTTAAAATACATGATGATCTTAAGGGGTTCTAATTCCCTTGTTAATCATGTCCCATAATGAATCTCTCGAGAGCACTCTTTTGAGGTAAATACTCGTATCACGTCGTGACTGAACATTTATATAGGTAGTTTTCCCTATAGCACCCCTATCATCACATTGAGGTAGTACCTCTCTTCTGTCATATGCCTATTTTTCAAATCTGTTTCACATTTTGCATCACTTTACGAAGTGCTATCTTGAACTTTCCGTCCCTTTTTTGTCCTTCGGTCCATACCTCTTACCATTTCATTCTTACGTCTATGCTTGTCGTATCACTTCATAATGTCGAAGGTCAATCTCCCTTCGTTGTCCAATGTCTATAACTATCTCACCATAGGATAGATGCCTTTGTCATAGTGTTCTTTGCCACAAATTCATTGAGACCCATAGGTCATCTTACGCATTATCCCTTTTTAGTAATATAGCTCATAACTAATTCTTCTGTTACAACCCAAGCTTAAGGTGCCAGTCCTTCTATTCGTTCTCTTTAAATTCACTATCTTCTAGTAACCAGCTCGTTCTGATCGTTTCGCTTAAACCATTTCACAATTTCCCTTAATCCAACTTATAACACTTTATGCACATTATGTCATGTCGTTTCTTATCATACTCCTTTTCCTTCCTTTATTCACCCTTTGATTTTCTCATATCCTACTGTAGAAGATTTTTCTATCCCTTCTCCTTTGCTACTCGTAAGTCACAATATCATTAACAAACAACTCTATTGCCAACATCTTAGTCTCTAATCCAATATAGCATTGCTATCCTTTATAATATCTCTTAAGTTACTCGTTTCCATTCTCTTGTCGTATTCTTCCTTTTCATAAGCACCCACTTTCTAATGTCATATCATTCAAGACCTTTACAAATGATTCTTAGCACTGTCCCAAATACCATCCTGACTTCTACCCATTTATTGCTAGATTTCAGATCTTACTAACTTGTTTCAGCAAGGGATCTCAATTGAAAATTTAAGCACCTATATCAAATATATTTCAGTGTCAATTGTTTCCATCTCACACCTGCATTTCTCACACCCGCTTCCCCCCTTAAGGGTGTACTTATACCATTATCTGTTTATATTCTGCTCCATGTTCCCATTTCCAATCTCGAATTCATCTGATCCTTTTTCCAATTCACTTGGTATACTATACCATATCCATGTCTTTTCTTTATAATTTATAACTTTGATTGTCCACTTATGAAACCTTAACAAAATCTCGAAGCGACGAGAACCTTTCTATGTATAGTACAAAATCTCATCTGATAATCCGTAATCGAGTAATGCAACCCATGTAGCAACTCATCCACGGCCACATTCCACTTATTCCAATCAGTAATTGATTAGTACTTATAGTCGTTCCAAATTCTCAATTAGGTAGCACTTATATTCCGATGATAAGTGTCCAAAGTTCTCTTGTAATATTATCCTTATCCCAACCTATATCATCTGTTTCCTTTAATAAATTCACAATACATTATTTGTTCCTCATGCCTACAGTCCTTGTCCTTTAAGGATTTCACTATTTCCGAGGTGAAGTCATATACACGCAGTACTCCTTTACGCCTTATGCTCTTTTACCCTTGTTGTACCCAACACTAACTTCTAACTTACTCAAAATCATTTCAAGTTCGTCTTAATAATGGTCTTATCTTATCACCTTATCGTCGTACTACACCTTTAAGTTCGTAGATATATATTTCCCTTTTACCTCATACTCGTATTCAATTATTACGTCTATCTTGGGTATTTCCTTTAGAATTCCCTTACCATTTCTCCATTCTATGTCCATCTTTTATTCTATGCACAAGAAATCTCATGCTAGCTTTGTATCCTTCGGAAAACACTACTTCTGCATAATCCCTTTCTCATTTTCAAAACGTATTCTGCTCATCCCTATTTGTTCTTATCATCCCAGTCATTTTCTGGCACTCATTCTACCTCGTTGCTCATCTTTCTATAGTTTTGTCTTTTACAGTTCCGTCACTTATATTACTCGTGTTCTCGGCTGTACATGGCATAACCTATTACTGCACTGTTAACTCGCTTTCTTCTTATTTCCTTCTTTCATTTAACTCTTTCTTCACTTGTGCTTGCTATCATTTCCGTTATTGCATAATCTTTATTATGAACTTTCCCTATAGAAGAACTTCATAAGTCTTTCTTATTCGTTCTATAGCTCGCCTTTATACTTTAATCACATAGATCATGTCATATCTTTTAATCACTTCCTCGCTAGGCTTTACTCATTTTCATGACAATCCTTATTATATTCACTTCACATCCTGTTCGTAATCAATCCTATAGTGTAACACTTCTTAACTTTTTACCCTTTCTGATCAATCTTATCCTTAATACCTTACAAGCTGTCTTATCAATACATTCATATTCGTCACAATTCTTCTTCCTCTGTACTCTTGTCTCAATCATACTATTACTTCTTCTAACTATAAACTCGTCCTAATTTATCCCTGCTTGTAAATTCAGTTGATACCTCAATATAACACTATTAAAATTTGCCAGCCTTTTCTGAGTCATCTTTTATTATAACAAGCCCTTCCAAATTGTCTTAGCATTCCCTTTTTACCATATTGATATCGACCTCATAATTACTATTACCATCAATTCAACGGTTAACTTATTTCTCGAAGTCAGTCGTACTCGCAACTTAGTCAAATCTTATCATTACTGTTGACATGACCTTTCAAGACTTTTTTTTACGAACCTATATCTCATTCTCTTTTTATCCCAAGGAAAATTTTGGCAGAGTTTCCTCTGTATTTCTTACTATCCCAAAACCTGCACGCAGGAAACACTAACAATGCCTCACAGGGCCAATATATATGTGTATATATATATATCAATGATAGCCACACAGGGCTTCCAGTATCAACAACCGTATGAAATTGATGAACTTACCTCGTATGTCCAACTCAAACTAAACCTGTTATATTTCCCTATTTACTTTCCCTTTCAATCTTTAATTGTAGGTTTCAATCATACCTGCAACATTCATACCGTATCTAACATATACCCTGCTTAACTATCTGTTTACTTATTCGTTCAGCTTCTTCTGTTCCCACTTTATAACTGAACTTATCATCGATATTTATACATTCAATCCATCTTCTTACTATATTTACAATTACTAACCTTGATGATGACCAGTCGCCCTTTTGTATATACAATTTCTGATAACGTAACCTCAATGAAATATTATCCTCTGTAACTCCCAGTAGCATTATTTACCTTCTCTTGTCAACACCACTATCCCGCTGAAATCAAAGGTTAGTATATAAGGGATATCATTTCCTATCTCTTGGCTCTATGGCACGATCTAGAGTAAGAAAGAATGGTAACATCCTAAATGTCCTGTAGCTTCCTATTTATCGATGTGGTGCACAATACACTGATAAAAAAGATTCTACTAGACACGATCTGTAGACACTCCGAGGATCAACTGCTCTGATACCACTTTTGTCACGACCCAACCCCATGGGCCATGATTAGTGCCCGAACTAGACACTCGTATACGAACCTGTTAAATATAGTCAAACTGAAACTAAGGACAATATGAAAACTTATAAAAACAAACGAAGAATTCACAACACCACATATCATAAACCTGTCTCCCCTGAAGTCACGGCTAACCATAGCATAACCATAACACAATACGCAAGCTGAAAAGGCTGCCACTATACACGGGGATATCCAAAGCAAACCATATAGACACAGCTGACCAAAACTTATATACAACCCACACATGTCTACAGACCTCTAAGAGTGTAAAAGTGAAATATGACAGGACAGGGCCCCGCCGTACCCCTAGATATGCAGAAGTCTATATCAAAAGATCTGTACCAAAAGAGTCTAGGCTCTGGAACAATGGAGCTCTCCAAAACAGCTGAGCTGAAGTCCTAGGCTGGAGGATCACCATACCGAGTGTCTGTACCTGCGGGCATGAAACGCAGCCCCCCGAAGAAAGGGGGTCAGTACGAGATATGTACTGAGTATATAAAGCATGAAATACAATAAGGAACTCATAACTGAATAAAAGATTACAGGAGGAAAATATGATAATCAAAGATACCAATTGATGTGATTCTTTGAGTTAACAAAGAACCAATCGACCAGGATCTTGTTCTTGAAGCAGTTTGATGCGCAGATTCAAGAAACGGATGTATCTCAAGTCGTAGGCGTAGGATTTAAAGTGATTCAAAAACTATGTGAAAGATGACGATTTGAACTATAAAAATAACTATTGAATGGTTTAAATCAAGTAAGTATTAAGGGCACAACGATGGAAAGAAAATTAAGGTTCTGGGTATGAACTAGAACGAATTTTAATCAAGAAACGAGTTTTTGAATGATCAAGAACAAATGAAGTTCCTAAGTCACCACTTGAAATAAATTAACGTGATAAAGAAACACCACACGCAACTGAAAACAAGATAAAGACTATCACCACCTTGCTTGGAACAAAAAACAAGGATAAAGAACAAGAAATAGAGAGAATTACTCTATTGCAAAATTTAGGTTTATGCTAAAAACGTGCATAGTATTTAACAAATAATAAGAACCCTTTATATAGGCCTAGGGTCTCTTATTTGATGACTACAACTCCCTATTCTACTCTAGAAAGGAAATAGCTAAAAATAAGGAAAATAAAATCCCTATTCTACAAGGAAAGGGGAAAGTAAGACCTACTAGAACAAGGAAAAACAACTAATCCTAATTTAAGAAGGAAATAATTTTAACTTGGCTTCTTGGGCTTGAAATCATCCTTGGGCTTCTTGAATTTGAAGACAAGTCCACATACCAATTCTTGGGTTCACAAGAGCATGTTGTTGACGCCCTAAATAACAAAAGCCCAATATAGCTTCTTGATTTTCATCATTCTCCCCTGGTTGAGAAATTCTCGTCCTCGAGTCTGAAGGCTCAATAAATGGTGCAAGATCAGCTACATTAAATATCGGGGATATCCCATACTCTTCTGGTAGCTCCACTCTATAAGCATTATTACCCAACTTTTGAACAACACGAAAGGGACCATCAGCTCTTGCTTGCAACTTTGGATACTTTTGTTTACGAAACCTTTCCTTCCTCAAGTATACGCACACTAAGTCTCCCACTTTAAAGAGTTGTTTCTTTCTCTTCTTATCAGCTTGTTTTTTGTATGTTTTTGTTTGCCTCTCAATCTCTTGTAAAACTTTCTCATGAATTTTCTTCAACTCTTTAACTCTCTCATCAGCATCTCCACTAAAAGAATGATTTTGAATGAGAGGAGATAATTCTAAGGGAACAAGAGGATTCTTACCATATACCACTTCAAAAGGACTCTTTCCGGTTGTTCGATTCACGGACTTGTTGAAAGCAAATTCAGCCTGTGGCAGCAATGACTCCCACTCTCTTATGTTCTTCTTAACCAGACTTCTTAATAGGGAACCCAAACTCCGATTGACTACCTCTGTTTGTCCATCCGTTTGAGGGTGATAAGACGAACTATACTTCAACTCTGTACCAAGCTTAGCCCATAAAGTACGCCAAAAGTGACTTAGAAACTTAGTGTCACGATCTGAAACAATGCTTCTAGGAATACCATGCAACTTGACAATATGGTTAAAGAACAAAATAGCCACATGTGTTGCATCACTTGTCTTTTTGCATGAGATAAAGTGGGCCATCTTAGAGAACCTGTCTACCGCGACAAAGATAAAATCCTTACCTTTTTGAGTTCTTGGTAATCCAAGCACGAAATCCATGCTGATATGTTCCCAAGGTGTTGTGGGAATTGGCAAAGGTTCGTATAACCCCTTATTGCTACCATGCATCTTTGCCCTTTTACAAGTTTCACAACGTTCAATAAACCTCAAAACATCTCAATTCAACTTGGGCCAATAGAAGTTTTCTTGAATCATCTTTGATGTCTTAGAATGGCCAAAGTGACCAGCTAATCCACCCTTATGTGCTTCTCTAACAATGGACTCTCTTAAAGAGCCTTGTGGTATGCAAAGTTGCTTGCCATAGTAAAGAAAACCATCTCTTATCAAGAACACTCTTTGTGGACCTTCCAAGCATCTGGTCCAAATGACTCCAATGTCTAGATCAGCCTCATAAAGTTCCTTAATAAGGTCGAATCCGAATACATTAGTTTGCATGATGGAAAGCACACATGGTCTTCTACTAAGAGTATCAGCAACTTGATTTAGTTTTCCAGCCTTGTGGTTGATCACAAATTGAAAATTCTGAAGGAACTCTACCCATTTTGCATGCCTCGCGTTGAGGTTTTGTTGATGATTAAGATACTTTAGCGCCTCATGATCAGAATATAGAACAAAATCTTTGGGCAGCAAGTAATGACTCCAATGTTGCAAAACTCGAATAATAGCATAAAACTCTTTCTCATAGGTGGAATACCTAAGCTTAGGTCCACCCACTTCTCACTAAAGTAAGCAATGGGTTTACCTTCTTGACTAAGGACTCCTCCAATGCCAACACCTGAAGCATCACATTCTACTTGAAATAGATCATTAAAGTTTGGTAATTGAAGGATAAGAGCTTGTTTCATCTTATTCTTGATCAATTCAAAACACTTTTGCGCAGCTTCATTCCACTTGAATATGCCTCCCTTCAAACACTCAGTTATAGGAGCAACCAATGTGCTGAAATCTTTAATAAACCATCTATAGAAGGACACCATTCCATGAACGCTACTTATGTCTGAAATTTACCTAGGAGTTGGCCAACTTAAGATTGCCTCTATCTTGCTTGGATCAGCTTGAATACCAGCACTAGTTACTATGTAACCAAGGAAGCAAACGCTATCAGCATAAATGATGCACTTCTTGAGTTGTGCATACAACTTCTCCCTTCTTAAGGTTTCAAAAACCTTCTCAAAATGTTTCTCATGTTGTTACACCTCGGAAAATCTTCCGTTGGTACGCAAGTGAATGAACTAGTGATGAGTACGAGTGTACGATGTTTCCGCGAGTAAGAAATAACATTTGACGACCCTAAGTGAGATTCCGAAGGCAATCTCAATGAGAGAGAGGTTATGCTCCATAATGAATAATTATAGGTTTTGGAAATGTGAAAAGTTGCAAGTTTGCATTCTGGCCAGTTGGTCGTAAAATGAAATACGGACCATAAAGTGGTATACGGTCCATAAACTGCCATGTCGTATTTTGGCTTCCAAAACATCAACTTTCTGCCAAATGAACAAATGGTTAAAAACGACCCAAAATACGGACCGTAAAGTGGTTTACGGCCCGTAAACTACGTCCGTAAATCACCACATCCCAGTTTGAGTTTCTGGTTCTGATATGATTAAATACGACCACGAAGGACGATCCGTAAACTGGAATACGGACCGTAAACCAAGTTTACGACCACTATGCACTTCAAATCAGATTTTTAAGTCATTAAATAAGGGGACCAAGGCTTATTTCATTTCACTTCTACATCATACCCCTTCTCTCTAGAACATCTCTCTACATATATTCCACAAGAATTCAAGGATATTTGGTGATCAACAACATAAATCAAGGGAATCAAGTGTAAGAAAACCATCAATATCATCCAAGGTCAAGAAATCCAAATGGAGATAAACTAGGGTTTTGCTCAAAGTGGAGTATTATCAACTAAAGCTTGTTCCTACAACATTTAAGGTAAGATTCATGATATTTATATGTTGTTTAAGGTAGTTAAGAGTTGAAATACTTGGATTGTAGAAGAGTAGAAAAATGAGTCATGAATATGGAATAATATCATTTTGAGAAATAGTATGAATTGAGCTATGGGTCTTGATGTATTGTGATGTAAATACGATATAAATGATGTTGAGAACATGAGATGAACAATGTATGTAAATGTACGTCGTGTGTGTTATGGATAATGTGAATGAGTAATGGCTATTGTTATGGCATCGTGAATTTATTATTGACGTTTGGGAGTTGAGATACGTTATGGAGGAGATGTTGTCCGATTTTCTCTAGCTTTAGTCATATATGCTAGCTATCGATTCTGATGATAGTATAACTTCAATGAAGGTCGAAACGCTAGCATTGGAGGAGAACGCGCAAGTGTAGAATAGTGCAACGGAAAGGTATGTAAGGCTAACCCTTCTTTCATGAGGCATGGATGGTCCTTTGGCCAATCATCTAAATCTTCTACGAGCTTATGATGTTCTCCAAATGCTTCTACCTTCAAAGCTACTAAGCTTATGATTCTCGATATGCTACGACTGTACTAAATTCCTCGTATGACGAGTAGGCCTATTAAGGAAAATGTGACGAGTGACGATAATAGTGATAATGATATCGATGACGATAATGATGTTAATAGAAATGATGCTTATGAGCTAGTATATGTATGACTATTATGGATCCCTGAGCTTATGAGGCCGGGCACGATATGTAAATAAGTATGTATACGATTACGAAACGCGCGCACACCTCTGCAGATGGTACGGATAACCCTGACGCCTTGGTAGGGGCAGGTAGATGTAACCCTGAAGCCTTGGTAGGGCCAAGTATGAGTAACCTTGAGCCTTGGTTGGCCAAGTATGTATGAAACACCGATCCTACGTGGTCGGGTATGCTATGTAATTTCTATGTATATGATATGATTGTGTATATGACGTGAATATGAATATGATACGACTATGTATATGAATGTGAATAAGGGCATGTATACGAATCCGAGCACAATTATGGTACGGGTACTATTATGGAATACGGATAATGATGTATGTACACAAATACGTATTAGCAATGTAAAGTTCCTATGAAAGACAAGTAAGTGCATATGACGATGATATTGCCATCTCCCATCCTACGCTATTTCTTATGTTGCTATTTATGCTTCTATATTGATATTGATCATGCTTTACATACTCAGTACATTCTTCGTACTTACGTCCTTTTGTTTGTGGACGATGCGTCATGCCCGCAGGTGCACAGGGAGACAGGCCTGATCCATAGCTTCTTACTCAGAGATTACATAGCAGAGCTCCATTTCATTCGGAGCCATAGCTTTTGGGTACTTATTCTTTTATGTATATGATTATGGGCATAGCGGGGTCCTGTCTCGCTCATGTGATATGTTATACTCTTCTTAGAGGCTCGTAGTCACATGTATATGGTTAGATATGTCCGGCCTTGTTAGCCTATATTTTGTATGTCTTTTGATAACCTCGTCGGCTTATGTACATTGATGTGGCATAGATGTCAATGATGATTTAAAGATGTTGTCGTCCAATGGGACTAGCGTGACTGATGAAAGGAAATGCATGTTTAATTGTATGGCTCACCTAGATGTAAGTATATATGTAAGTCAAGGGTGCCCGGGTGGGCAAGCACCGGGTGCTCGTCGCGGCCCTCTAGACGGGTCGTGACACATGTTCGACTTCCTCCTTGCTAAAAACTAAGATATCATCAAAGTAAACAACAACAAACTTCCCCATGAATGGTCTAAACACATGAGTCATAAGTCTCATGAATGTGCTCGGAGCATTAGACTAACCAAAAGGCATTACCAACCATTCGTACAAGCCTTGGATAGTGTTGAAGGCAGTCTTCCATTCATCACCTTCTCATCTCTTCCATCTCCATGTCACGATCCGCTGCTCTTCCATCATCTTCTTGAACCTAACGTCCTCTTCTTGCTTGTATATTATTAGCCATGGTACTCCTCAATTGAGCTCTGATTATGGGTGTGTTGCGCGCCATACATATAAACAAGAAGCTGCGGACATTTTAGGAATAAATGACCTTCTTTCTTCATAAGCATCGTGCGATAGAGCTATGATGTCACAAATTCTTGTTCCTTAATCGTGTGTTGTGTATTTCAGAAATGCCTGTAAAGAGAAAGGCTACAGCATCCCAAAAGGGCAAGACGGTGGTAGAAAAGCGGGCTGAAAGAGCACCGCCACCTGTAGTAGAGGAAAGTGAGTCCCAGAGTGCGGCTCAATCCCAGTCCTCCCATTCAGTGCCTATATTAGAGGAGCGTGAGGGAGCCTCAGCCCCAGCTCCAGCACCTCCAGCTCCTCCACCGGATGCTTCGGGCCAAGATGTGAAAGTGGCCATTAATTTGCTGACTCAATTGGTTGCAGCCCAGACTCAGAGGCAAAGTTCAGGGCACGGTGATAAGGCTGTTAGTGCAAGGGCCTGTGACTTCATTACTTTAAACCCTCCGAAATTCTTTGGGTCAAAGCCGGAAGAGGACCCTCAGGATTTCATTGATGGTATGTTTAGAACGCTTCGATTGATACATGCTTCAGACAACGAATCGGTGGAGTTAGTGTCATATAGATTGAGAGATGTCTCGATCCAATGGTACACAGTCTGGATGGCTTCACGGGGAGCCAATGCACCTCCCCCGGTATGGCAAGAGTTTGTTGATGCTTTTTCCCGACATTACATGCCTCCAGAAGTTCGGCGAGCTAGAGCCGATAAGTTCTTAAATTTGAGGCAAGGTAGCATGAGTGCTTTAGAGTATACTCTCCACTTCATTTCTTTGGCTAGGTATGCTTCAGTCATGGTAGCGGATATGGTTGACCAGGTACACCGATTTGTGAAAGGCCTAGGGCCACATTTGATGGATAGATACTTGACTGCATCCCTTCAGGACGGTATGGATAGTGCGCGCATTCAGGCCTATGCTCAGAACTTAAAAGAAAGCTTGCAACAACAAAGAAGTGAATGCGAGCAAGATAGGTGCCATAGCAAGAGGGTCAGATCTTTAGGTCCGATAAGTGAGTTTAGGGGCGGGCACAGGCAGCAGATGTCCAGGCACTCAGGCTATTCTATGTCTAGCGCACCTCCACGGTTTTCAGGCCAGAGATTCGACAGATCTACTCGTTCCGGGCTGAGTCAGAGTTATTCGGGGTCTCAGTTCAGAGATGATTCAGGTCAGGCAAGGCCACCCGCACTACGATGTTCCCAGTGTGGGAAGTTATATTGGGGTCGATGCCGGTTGGGTTCGGATGTTTGCTATTCATGTGGTCGACCAGGCCATATCATGCGTGATTGCTCGTCAGTTCATGGTAGAGGTAGGACCCAGCCTTCAGGGTCGATAGCCGGAGCTTCAACATCTGTACGCCCTACGGGGCCAGGTTCACATGCGCCAGTCGGCCATGGTAGAGGTAGAGGGAGAGCTCCCAGTTCTAGCGGTCCTCAGCACCGTGTTTATACTTTGGCTGGACGCCAAGATCTTGAGTCTTCTCCTGACGTGGTTATAGGTATATTATCGGTATTCTCTCATGATGTATATGCTTTGATTGATCCGGGCTCTACATTGTCATATGTTACTCCATATATTGCGCGCCGATTTAGGGTCGAACCAGAGTTGATCAAACCTTTTGAGGTGTCTACACCCGTGGGTGAATCGGTAATAGCTAGTCGGGTATATAGAAATTGTGTAATTATGATTTGCGATCGTCGTATCATTATCGATTTGCATGAGCTAGAAATGGTGGATTTTGATGTTATTATGGGCATGGACTGGTTTGCTTCTTGTTATGCCAATGTTGATTGTACAATGAAAATGGTTCGTTTCCAATTTCCGGAAGAACCAGTTTCAGAATGGAAAGGGAATACGGCGTCACCAAAAGGTAGGTTTATTTCCTATCTAAAGGCAAGAAAAATGATCACGAAAGTTGCATTTATCATCTAGTTAGGGTTCAAGATGTAGAAGCTGAATCGCCGACTCTTCAGTCAGTTCCCGTAGTAAACGAATTTCTAGATTTGTTCCCGGAAGAGCTTCCAGGCCTTCCTCCCGAGCGGGAGATTGATTTTGCTATTGATGTGTTACCGGGCACTAAGCCGATATCTATTCCTCCTTATAGAATGGCTCCCGCAGAATTGAAAGAGTTGAAGGAGCAATTGAAAGACCTGCTTGATAAAGGCTTCATTAGGCCTAGTTCATCCCCGTAGGGAGCACCCGTATTGTTTGTCCGAAATAAAGATTGTTCCTTGAGAATATGCATTGATTATCGGTAGTTGAACAAGGTGACGATTAAGAATAAATATCCTCTTCCGAGGATTGATGACTTATTTGATCAATTGCAACGTGCTAAGTGGTTTTCAAAGATTGATTTGAGGTCCGGGTATCATCAAGTGACAGTTAGGGAGAAAGATATCCCTAAGATGGCCTTTAGAACAAGGTATGGTCATTTTGAGTTCCAGGTGATGTCATTTGGGCTAACTAATGCGCCGGCGGCATTTATGGATCTGATGAATAATGTGTTCAGGCCTTTTCTGGATTTATTTGTGATCATATTTATCGACGACATCTTGGTATATTCTAGATTCGAGGAAGAACATGCGAATCATTTGCGTACTGTCCTTGGAGTTCTTCGGACTTGAGAGTTGTTTGCAAAGTTTTCCAAATGCGAGTTTTGGTTGAACTCAGTTGCATTTCTGGGGCATATTGTTGCAGCCGATGGTATTCGAGTGGATAGTCAAAAGATTGAGGCCGTGAAGACTTGGCCAAGGCCCACAACTCCTATGGAGGTTCGTAGCTTTCTGGGCTTAGCAGGTTATTACAGGAGGTTTGTTGAAGGATTTTCTTCTATTTCTGCACCGTTCACAAAGTTGACCCAGAAATCAGCTAATTAAGTTTCAATGGACAGACGCTTGTGAACGTATTTTCCAAGAGTTGAAGGATAGATTGACTTCTGCCCCAGTCTTGACACTCCCAGAGGGATTGGAAGGATATGTTGTTTATTGTGATGCTTCAGGTGTTGGGCTAGGCTGTGTATTGATGCAATATGGTAAAGTGGTTGCGTATGCTTCAAGGCAATTGCGGAAACATGAGAAGAGTTATCCAACCCATGATCTAGAATTGGCCGCAGTGGTTCATGCATTAAAGATATGGAGACATTATTTATATGGTGTCCATGTGGATATCTACACAGATCATAAGAGTCTCCAGTACATCTTCAAGTAGAAAGAGTTGAATTTGCGGCAACGACGATGGTTGGAACTGCTAAAGGATTATGATGTCGATATTTTGTATCACCCTGGAAAGGAAAATGTTGTAGCAGATGCTCTTAGCCGCAGATCGATGGGAAGTTTATGTTATGTACGACCAGAGAAGAGGGGCATGGCCCGTGAGCTCCAGCAGTTAGCTAGCCTAGGAGTTCGAATGGTGGACACAGGTAGCAGGGGAGCTACTATTAAGAATTCAGCAGTCTTGTCGTTAGTAGCAGAAGTGAAAGAGCGACAATACGAAGATTCCATGCTAATGCAGTACAGAGATACACTCCCCCAGAAAGAGGAGTCATCAATTGATATTTCAGGAGACGGAGTTCTCCGCTGTCGAGGTAGGTTATGTGTTCCCGATGTGGCAAACTTACGCCACCAGATAATGAGGGAAGCCCATTGTTCCCGCTACTCTATCCACCCCGAAGCGACGAAAATGTATCATGACCTTAAGTCTATATATTGGTGCAATGGAATGAAGAAAGATATAGCGAAATTCATAGCTCAATGTCCAAATTGCAAGCAAGTGAAAATCGAGCACCAAAAGTCGGGTGGATTGTTGCAAGCTATAGAAATCCCAACTTGGAAATGGGAAGTGATTAACATGGACTTCATTTCAGGCTTCCCCCGTTCTCGACATAAGTATGATTCCATATGGGTGATTGTGGATAGACTCAAAAAGTCAGCTCATTTCTTACCGGTCAGAACGATGTACGTGGCAGAAGATTATGCAAAGCTTTATCTTAAAGAGATAGTAAGACTCCATGGTGTTCCAGTATCTATTATCTCAGACAGAGGAACTCAGTTTACAGCTAACTTTTGGAAGTCTTTCCAAGAGGGTCTAGGGACCCAAGTGAACCTTAGTACGGCATTTCACTCGCAGACTGATGGACAAGCCGAGCGTACCATTCAGACTCTTGAAGATATGTTGCGGGCATGTATGATAGATTTTGGAGGAAATTGGGATGATCATTTGCCACTCATTGAATTTGCTTACAATAACAGTTATCATTCTAGCATTCAAATGGCACCGTATGAAGCTTTATATGGGCGAAAGTGTAGATCCCCAATCGGGTGGTTTGAAACAGGAGAGGCTAAATTGATAGGGCCAGATTTGGTCCAGCAAGCTGTACAGAAAGTTAAGCTCATACAAGATCGGTTGTTAGCAGCCCAAAGTCGCCAAAAGTGTTATGCAGATAATCGTCGAAAAGACTTGGAGTTCAAAGTGAAAGACTGGGTATTCTTGAAAGTGTCGCCTATGAAGGGTGTAATGAGATTTGGCAAAAAGGGGAAGCTTAGTCCCCGATACATTGGGCCTTATGAGATTGTACGAAAAGTGGGTAAGGTAGCCTATGAATTAGATCTACCTCCGGATTTGGAGTCAGTCCATCTGGTTTTCCATGTCTCGATGCTTCGGAAGTGTGTAGGAGATCCTACTAAGATCGCGCCAATAAGTGATGTACATGTGACAGAAAAGTTATCTTATGAAGAGATACCCATTGCCATAATAGATAGGCAAGTACGGAGGCTTAGAAACAAAGAAGTGGCCTCAGTTAAGGTTTTATGGAGAAGCAGTAAACGAGAATAAATAACATGGGAAGCGGAAGAAAGTATGCGATCCAGATACCCTCATTTATTTCAGCCCTTGGAAGAAGTCCAAGATGAGACGTCAAGATTTTAAGGTATGTATGTTTTCCTTTTATGATTTTTGGGTCGTGCGTGGCCAAATTTGTATGCTATTGTGTTGTGGCCCTGTGAGGCATCGATATTATGGGTTGTTGTGAAAGGATGGTAGTGCCATATTATAGGGGAAACTCTGGCGAAATTTTTATAGAATCCCCGAAGACTTTAACATTCGAGGACGAATGTTCTTAAGGGGGGAAGAATGTTACACCTCGGAAAATCTTCCGTTGGTACGCAAGTGAATGAACTAGTAATGAGTATGAGTGTACGATGTTTCCGCGAGTAAGAAATAACATTTGACGACCCTAACTGAGATTCCGAAGGCAATCGCAATGAGAGAGAGGTTATGCTCCATAATGAATAATTATAGATTTTGGAAATGTGAAAAGTTGCAAGTTTGCATTCTGGCCAGTTGGTCGTAAAATAAAATACGGACCGTAAAGTGGTATACGGTCCGTAAACTACCAGGTCGTATTTTGGCTTCCAAAACTTTCTGCCAAATAAGCAAATGGTTAAAAACGACCCAAAATACGGACCGTAAAGTGGTTTACGGCCTGTAAACTGCGTCCGTAAATCACCACATCCCAGTTTGAGTTTCTGGTTCTGATATGATTAAATACGACCACGAAGGACGGTCTGTAAACTAGAATACGGACCGTAAACCAAGTTTACGACCACTGTGCACTTCAAATCAGATTTTTAAGTCATTAAATAAGGGGACCAAGGCTTATTTCATTTCACTTCTACATCACACCCCTTCTCTCTAGAACATCTCTCTACATATATTCCACAAGAATTCAAGGATATTTGGTGATCAACAACATAAATCAAGGGAATCAAGTGTAAGAAAACCATCAAGATCATCCAAGGTCAAGAAATCCAAATGGAGATAAACTAGGGTTTTGCTCAAAGTGGAGTATTATCAACTAAAGCTTGTTCCTACAACATTTAAGGTAAGATTCATGATATTTATATGTTGTTTAAGGTAGTTAAGATTTGAAATACTTGGATTGTAGAAGAGTATAGAAAAATGAGTCATGAATATGGAATAGTGTTATTTTGAGAAATAGTATGAATTGAGCTATGGGTCTTGATGTATTGTGATGTAAATACGATATAAATGATGTTGAGAAAATGAGATAAACAATGTAAGTAAATGGACATCGTGTGTGTTATGGTAGCTATCGATTCTGATGATAGTATGACTTCAATGAAGGTAGAAACGCTAGCATTGATGGAGAACGCGCAAGTGGAGAATAGTGCAACGGAAAGGTATGTAAGGCTAACCCTTCTTTCATGAGGCATGGTCCTTTGGCCAATCATCTAAATCTTCTACGATCTTATGATGTTCTCCAAATGCTTCTACCTTCAAAGCTACTAAGCTTATGATTCTCGATATGCTACGATTGTACTAAATTCCTCGTATGACGAGTAGGCCTATTAAGGCAAATGTGACGAGTGACGATAATAGTGATAATGATATCGATGACGATAATGATGACAATGATGATAATGATGTTAATAGAAATGATTCTTATGAGCTAGTATATGTATGACTATTATGGAACCCCGAGCTTATGAGGCCGGGCACGATATGTAAATATGTATGTATACGATTACGAAACGCGCGCACACCTCTGCAGATGGTACGGATAACCCTGACGCCTTGGTAGGGACAGGTAGATGTAACCCTGAACCCTTGGTAGGGCCAGGTAGATGTAACCCTGAAGCCTTGGTAGGGCTAGGTATGAGTAACCTTGAGCCTTGCTTGGCCAAGTATGTATGAAACACCGATCCTATGTGGTCCGGTATGCTATGTAATTGCTATGTATATGATATGATTGTGTATATGATGTGAATATGAATATGATACGACTATGTATATGAATGTGAATAAGGGCATGTATACGAATCCGAGCACAATTATGGTACGGGTACTATTATGGAATACGGATAATGATGTATGTACACAAATACGTATTAGCAATGGAAAGTTCCTATGAAAGACAAGTAAGTGCATATGACGATGATATTGCCATCTCCCATCCTACGCTATTTCTTATGTTGCTATTTATGCTTCTATATTAATATTGATTATGCTTTACATACTCTGTACATTCTTCATACTGACGTCCTTTTGTTTGTGGACGCTGCGTCATGCCCGCAGGTGCACAGGGAGACAGGGTTGATCCATAGCTGCTTACTCAGAGATTACATAGCAGAGCTCCATTTCATTCGGAGCCATAGCTTTTGGGTACTTATTCTTTTGTGTATATGATTATGGTCGTAGCGGGGTCCTGTCTCGCTCATATGATATGTTATACTCTTCTTAGAGGCTCGTAGTCACGTGTATATGGTTAGATATGTCCGGCCTTATCGGCCTATATTTTGTATGTCTTTTGATAACCTCGTCGGCTTATGTACATTGATGTGGCATAGATGTCAATGATGATTTAAAGATGTTTCCGTCCAATGGGACTAGCGTGATTGACGAAAGGAAGTGCATGTTTAATCGTATGGCTCACCTAGATGTAAGTATATGTGTAAGCCAAGGGTGCCCGGGTGGGCTAGCACCGGGTGCTCGTCGCGGCCCTCTAGACGGGTCGTGACACATGTTCGACTTCCTCCTTGCTAAAAACTAAGATATCATCAAAGTAAACAACAACAAACTTCCCCATGAATGGTCTAACCACATGAGTCATAAGTCTCATGAATGTACTCGGAGCATTAGACTAACCAAAAGGCATTACCAACCATTCGTACAAGCCTTGGATAGTGTTGAAGGCAGTCTTCCATTCATCACCTTCTCATCTCTTCCATCTCCATGTCACGATCCGCTGCTCTTCCATCATCTTCTTGAACCTAACGTCCTCTTCTTGCTTGTATATTATTAGCCATGGTACTCCTCAACTGAGCTCTGATACCAAATTGGTGTGATTCTTCGAGTTAACAAAGAACCAATCGACCAGGATCTTGTTCTTGAAGCGGTTTGATGGGCAGATTCAAGAAACGGATGTATCTCAAGTTGTAGGCGTAGGATTAAAGTGATTCAAAACTATGTGAAAGATGACGATTTGAACTATAAAAATAACTATTTAATGGTTTAAATCAAGTAAGTATTGAGGGCACAACGATGGAAAGAAAATTAAGGTTCAGGGTATGAACTAGAACAAATTTTAATCAAGAAACGCGTTCTTGAATGATCAAGAACAAATAAAGTTCCTAAGTCACCACTTGAAATCAATTAACGTGATAAAGAAACACCACACGCAACTGAAAACAAGATAAAGACTATCACCACCTTGCTTGGAACCAAAAACAAGGATAAAGAACAAGAAATAGAGAGAATAACTCTGTTGCAAAATTTAGGTTTATGCTAAAAACGTGAATAGTATTTAACAAAGAATAAGAACCCTTTATATAGGCCTAGGGTCTCTTATTTGATGACTACAACTCCGTATTCTACTCTAGAAAGGAAATTGCTAAAAACAAGGAAAATAAAATCCCTATTCTACAAGGAAAGGGGAAAGTAAAACCTACTAGAACAAGGAAAAACAACTAATCCTAATTTAAGAAGGAAATAATTTTAACTTTGCTTCTTGGGCTTGAAATCATCCTTGGGCTTCTTGAATTTGAGGACAAGTCCACATACCAATTCTTGGGTTCACAAGAGCTTGTTGTTGACGCCCTAAATAACAAAAGCCCAATATAGCTTCTTGATTTTCATCACCAATGCACCTGTGTCTTACGAGATGAGAATCATTCATGTCTATATCATATGCCATACCCGGCCCATTATGGGACTCGGTGAATTAAGTCATCATATACCATACCCGGCGCCATAATCACATCATATATATATATATATATATATACCGTACCCGGCCCTCTAGTGATTGACTCGGTGAACAATGCAGTGGAACTGTGCACGAAAACATACCCGGCCCGAGACTCGGTGAAAGATATATTAACGGCATGCACGAGCAGAGTAGTGAGCAACCATATGCAAACTAAGTAATCATCTGAGACTCAATAAAATAAGTAGAATGAACTAACATTTGAGTATCAAAGACAACAGTCATGTCAAGTACCCCTTTGAATGTCATTATGAATTATATCAAATAGAACTTCAAGAATCGTAGACACGTATCAAGACATAATGAAATAGGTTCTGGAAATCAAGAACATTAGCCATCCTAGTGTCTCTAAGAATAGGAGTTTCTTTAGAGCTCATACATTCGTCGTCTGTTTGTCTCACATAGATCATGCCAAAAAGAAAGAAGGGTTAGCTTTACATACCTTGTCGCTTCTCAAGTTAACCATAACTTAGGTCTCGGGCTTCGCCAATCTACAAACAATACCAAATATGCCAATAATCAAATTAGGATACTCTTTCAAACCAATCCTTAATTACTTAGAAATCTAACGATATTCGGGTAGCATCTTCCCTAAAAACACAATAATCCTCGTGATTCCAACTTAGCCAAAATATCAATCACCATACCAACAACAATATCAATAAATACATATCTAAATAGAATCAATCCATTCTTAAATCACCTCCAAAACAGCCGAATATACATTCCTATACCGATACTTGTATATACTTCTTTATTTTCGTATATACATAGTGTAACAACAAACATAACAACATCGACTACAGCCAATCCCACGATATTCCAGCCCACAAAAAAATTCATAACAACCACCAAACAGCCCACATGATAATAATAACAATTTATCCGATTTCCGATATAGTTTTCGTAATTCATTCATCTAGCAACGTAGATACGATTCGGATAACTCAAATATATCTAGGAGAGAGGATTTCTTACCTTATATACCAAGAACTACTCTTCTTCCACCTTACTTCACTTTGAAGAAAGTCCGGGTCCAACAACACGATAAAACGGAACAACGAAACCGAAGCGGTGCACAAAATCCGGATGTTATTCTTGAGAAAAAGATACTTTGCTTGCCTCTTTAATATTGTAGCTCACGTTGCTGTTTTGGATGTTGAAAGATAGAAGTGTTGTTGTTACTTCTTAACCATCACTTAACAAAGGAAAGAAGAAGAGACATGTACATATGTAATTTCTTCACCTAGCTGAAACGTTAGAGAGAGATATATGATATATGTATGTATACTTTTTGATGTAGCACTTATATTTACTTCTCAAGAGATAGACTTAAACAAAAGTCAGATATCAAATAGGTAGTGTAAAGTAGGGTCCACTCTAGAATGACTCATAATCATGGACTTGCCACCTAATCCTTATATTTGCATAGCCATCAACCACTTATCCCCACGGTTACACATGGCACCCATCAAATGAAAATTATCCATGTATTAAAAATTAATGCCATAATTAATACTTTACTCTCCCACTTATCCCGACATTTAACCAATTACCCACATAATTAATTTCTTGATCTCAATTCACTTAAATGGTGATCATTTTCGACACACTTTATATACTCATTACCATGACCGTGTAATATAACACTAGTCCATAACCTCATTTGCCATACATAAAATATTATTTCCAATCATTGTAGTCACATTTTTGTCTTAAATCATTTCGGGATTTCATCCCATGTTTACACCAAGTTCTTTGATTTCCATGCTTGAAATGACCAAATCCTCCGGGCTCGAATAAATTTTCTCATATTTGGCAGTTCAATTTCCAAGTCCAAAAATACGGGGTATTATAGCTTGGACCGTATTTCACTCAAATAAACATTGAACCTTAATGAAAATTATTTTATCCAATTCACTTGACTTCTAATCCTTTCAATACATCTGCACCATCACTCTAACCACTTATGAGGTTGAGGGATAACCTCACTTCTGTTACTAATGTCATTTAACTCGCATGTTTTCCAACGCACAAAAATGCGGGATGTAACAGCTGTCCCGTCATATTTCACTACTGATACTCTTAGAGGTCTGTAAACAAATGTGTGGGTTGTGTATAAGTTTTGTTCAGTGGTGTCTATGTGATTTGCTATGGATATGTCCGTCTGTAGTGGCAGCCTTGTCGGTTTGCGTATCGTATTGGTATGTAGTGGTAGCCTTGTCAGCTTGCGCATTGTATTGGTATGTAATGGCAGCCTTGTCGGCTTGCGTATCGTATTACGTTCTGATTAATTGTGATTCCTCAGGAGACAGGTTGTCTTGATATATGACGTTATGAACCTTTAGAGTTTTTGCAAGTTTCCATATTGTTCCTAGTTCAGTCTGACTATATCTAACAGGTACGTATACGAGTGTCCAGCTCAGGCACTAGTCATGGCCCACGGGGTTGGGTCGTGACAAAAGTGGTATCAGAGCAGTTCATCCTCGGAGTGTCTACAGACCGTGGCTAGTAGAGTCTTGTATATCGATGTGTTGTGCACCACATCTATAAATAGGAAGCTACAGGACATTTAGGATGTTATCTTTCCTTCCTACTCTAGATCATGAGATAGAGATTTAATATCAGGCTAATCCCTCCCTAACAGATTATTATGTTTACAGCTATGCCTCCAAAGAAAGCGACAGCTGCCCAGAAGGGTAAATCGGTAGCAGGAGATACTAGCCAGACTCTGAGAGTTACTAGGGCCCGTGCCCAATATATTCCTGAGATTGTACTTCAATCGGCGAGTTCTGCTATACCGCCACCTCCAGAGGAGCTTAGAGCAGCAGCAGCTCCAGATCAGGGGGCGGCTCCACCGCCAGCTCCTGAGGCCCCAGTACCTGAGCCTCCAGCTCCTCAGCCAGGGGCGGAGGATAGGGCCATGAGAGATGCAGTTCAGCTGCTGACCAAATTAGTAGCAGGGCAGGCTTGCAGGCACGGACTAGGAGTTGACCATGCGGATAGATCTGATAGTTTGAGGGCTTGTGACTTCTTAAGTTGTAATCCTCCAGAGTTTTTCGGGTCAAAGCCCGAGGATGATCCGCAGGAGTTTGTTCGATAGATGCAGCGTACATTGAGGATAATCAAGGCTTCTGAGACTGATTCTGTTGAGTTGGCCTCGTATCGGTTGCGTGATGTAGCTGTTAATTGGTATGAGTCGTGGAAATTATCTAGGGGCGAGGCTGCTCCTCCAGCAGTACGGGATGAGTTTGTGGAGGCCTTCCTTGGCCACTTCCTGCCTCCAGAGATAAGGCGAGCCAGAGTTGATAGATTCTTACATTTGAGGCAGAATGGCAGGAGCGCTCGAGAGTACAGTCTTGAGTTTGATTCGTTGGCTAGGTATGCACCTACTATTATAGCTGATATGGCTGATAGAGTGCATCGATACGTGATGGGTCTGGATCGTTATTTGATTGATGGTTGTATGGCAGTGGCTCTTCAACCAGGTATGGATATTGCTCGAGTACAGGTGTATGCACAGGGGGTAGAGGATCGACACCGAGGGCGTCAGCCAGATAGAGATTACGACAGAGGCCAGCATAAGAGGGCTAGATCGGCTGGTTATCCTGGTTAGTTTCGAGGCAGGAAACCACAGCAGTATATTAGATATTTTTCCCAGCCAGCACGGAGTGCACCCCCACAGTTTACAGGTAGGAGTTTGACAGCACAGGGTATTCAAGAGCCGGTCAAAGCTCCAAGGCTTCAGGTTCACAGATGAACAGGGGTTCGAGTCAGTGGAGACCACCTTTGCCTCGGTGTTCTCAGTGTGGTAGGCCCCATTCAGGGGAATGCCATCTTGCTACAGGTGCTTGTGTTTCTTGCGGTCGTCAAGGCCATGTTATGAGAGAGGGTCCGTATGGGGGTGGTCCAGGTGGTGTGGCTCAGCCTACTGGGTCGGTTGCTGGTTCATCTTCTTCTGTAGCTATGCGCCCTATGGGGCAGGGTATTCAGACACCAGCAGGCCATGACAAAGGTCGTGGCGGAGCTTCCAGTTCTAGCGGTCCTTCGAACCGCATATATGCTTTGGCTAGTAGACAGGATCAAAAGGCGTCACCGAATGTGGTTACAGGTATATTATCGATTTTCTCTCGGGACGTATATGCATTGATAGATCCAGACTCCACCTTATCGTATATATCTCCCTTTGTTTCTAGTAGAATCGGAATAGAACCTGAGTTGATAGAACCATTTGAGGTAGCTACACCGGTAGGAGATTCTATTATAGCAAAGCAAGTATATAGAAATTTTTCGGTGATTATATATAGTCGTCATACCGTGGCAGATTTGATAGAGTTAGATATGACGGTGTTTGATGTTATTATGGGTATGGATTGGTTAGATTCTTGTTATGCTAACGTTGATTGTAGAGAAAAGATAGTCCGATTTCAGGTCCCAGGGGAGCCGATTATAGAGTGGATGGCGAATACAGTATCACCGAGGGGTAATTTTATTTCATACCTCGAGGCAAGGAAGATGGTTAGAAAGGGTTATATTTATCATTTGGTTCGTGTGCATGACTTGAAAGCAAAGGTACCGACTCTTCAGTCAGTCCCGATAGTTAATGAATTTCCAGATGTATTTCCAGATGAACTTCCAGGTCTTCCTCCTGAGCGGGCGATAGAATTCACTATAGATGTATTGCCAGATGCTCAGCCTACATCTATTCCTCCTTATAGAATGGCACCTGCAGAGCTGAAGGAGTTAAAGGAGCAACTGAGAGACTTGTTAGAAAAGGGCTTCATCAGCCCCAGTATATCACCTTGGGGAGCACCGGTATTATTTGTGAGAAAGAAAGACGGATCGCTGCGGATGTGTATTGATTATAGGTAGCTGAATACAGTAACAATAAAGAATAGATATCCCCTCCCCAGGATTGATGATTTATTTGACCAGTTGCAGGGTGCTAAATGTTTTTCGAAGATAGACTTGCGGTCAGGCTATCATCAGGTGCGGGTGAAGGAGGCAGATATTCCGAAGACTGCATTCAGGACTCTATACGGGCATTATGAGTTTAGAGTGATGTCTTTTGGGCTGACCAATTCTCCAGCAGTTTTATGGATTTAATGAACCAAGTGTTCGAACCATTCCTAGATATGTTTGTGATTATATTTATCGATGATATTCTGGTCTATTCAAGTTCAAAAAAGGAGCATGCAGATCATTTGAGGACGGTACTTAGGGTGCTCCAACACCAGAAGTTGTATGCTAAGTTCTCTAAATGTGAATTCTGGTTGACTTCAGTAGCATTCTTGGGGCATATTGTTGGAGCTGATGGTATTCCCGTAGATACACAGAAGATTGAGGCGTAAATACTTGGCCTAGACCTACGACACCTACGGAGGTACGTAGTTTTCTGGGGCTAGCAGGATATTTCAGGAGATTTGTAGAAACGTTTGCCTCAATTTCAGCGCCTTTAACAAGGCTAACTCAGAAGGTAGCTAAGTTCCAGTAGACTGACGCATGTGAGCGAAGCTTCTAGTTGTTGAAAGACAAGCTGACTACAGCTCCAGCCTTAACTCTTCCAGAGGGACCAGATGGCTATGTTATTTATTGTGATGCTTTAGGTGTGGGGCTAGGTTGTGTATTTATGCAATATGGCAGGGTTATAGCCTATGCTTCCCGACAACTCATAAAACACGAAAGGAATTATCCTACTCACGATCTGGAGTTAGCAGCGGTAATTCATGCTTTGAAGATATGGAGGCATTACTTATACGGGGTTCCCGTTGATGTTTATATGGATCACAAGAGTCTCCAATATATCTTTAAGTAGAAAGAGCTGAATGTGCGACAAAGGCAGTAGTTAGAGTTATTAAAAGATTATGATGTTGATATTCTATACCATCCAGGGAAAGAAAATGTTGTAGCAGATGCTCTTAGCCGTAAATCTATGGGTAGCTTGACAGATGTGCAACCAAAAAAGAAGGAGATAGTTCGTGAGATTTACCGACTAGTTAGCCTGGGAGTCCGTTTGGCTAGTTCTGGAGATGGTGGAGTTTCTATTCGAGAAGTTGCTGAATCCTCTATCATGGAAGAGGTAAAGAGGAACCAGTACGAGGACCCTGTTCTGGCACAGTATAGAGATACAGCTCTTCAAAAGCACGAGACCCCGTTCAAAGTTACACCTGATGGCGTGTTACTATATGAAGGCAGAATATGTGTATTTGAGGTTGCAGGGTTACGACAACAGGTTATGGGAGAGCACACTATGCCCGTTATTCTGTTCATCCAGGGTCAACGAAGATGTATCATGACCTCAAATGTTTATATTGGTGGGATGGCATAAAGAAGGACATAGCGTAGTTTGTTGCGTAGTGCCCGAAATGCAACAGGTTAAGGTCGAGCATCAGAAGCCTGGTGGGTTATTACAGCAAATAGAGATCCCAACCTGGAAATGGGAAGTAATTAATATGGACTTCATTACAGGTTTACCTCGCACTCCATGGAAGTACGACTCTATATGGTTTATTGTGGATAGGCTGACAAAATCAGCCCATTTTCATCAAGTCAAGACTACTTATTCAGCTGAGGACTATGCAAAGTTATATATCAGGGATATAGTGAGACTCCATGGGGTTTCCATATCTATTATCTCAGACAGAGGAGCTCAGTTTACAGCTAACTTCTGGAGATCATTCCAGGAAGGATTGGGGACACATGTGAGTCTTAACACAGCATTTCATCCTCAGACTGATGGACAGGCCGAGCGTACTATCCAGACGCTAGGAGATATGTTGCGGGCCTGTATTATTGATTTCAAGGGTAGCTGGGATGATCATTTGCCACTTATCGAGTTTGCTTATAATAATAGCTACCATTCTAGTATTCAGATAGCACCGTATAAGGCCTTATATGGGAGGAAGTGCAGGTCACCTATTTGTTGGTTTGATATTGGTGAGACTAAATTAATAGACCCAGACATGATTCAGCAAGCTGTTGATAAAGTGAAGCTTATTGGCAGCCCAGAGTCGACAGAAGTCATATGCAGATAATCGACGTCGACACTTAGAATTTTAGGTTGGTGATTGGGTGTTCTTGAAGGTGTCACCCATGAAGGGTGTAATGAGATTCGGCACGAAAGGGAATCTTAGCCCGAGGTACATCGGACGTTATCAGATTATTCTTAGGGTAGGCAAGGTTGCCTATGAGTTGGACCTACCATCTTATTTGGAAGCAGTACATCCAGTCTTTCATGTGTCGATGCTTCGCAAATGTATTGGTGACCCTTCTAGAGTATTCCAGTGGATGATGTCCAGGTGACGGAGGAGTTGTCCTACGAGGAAAACCCTATAGCTAAACTTGATCGCCAAGTCAGAAGGTTACGTACTAAGGACGTGGCTTCGGTCAAGGTATTGTGGCGAAACAAGAATAGAGAAGAGATGACCTGGGAAGCTGAAGACGAGATGAAGAATAAGTATCCCTACTTGTTCCCTACGCCTGCAGGTAATTTCAATTCCTCACTTGATTGCATTAATTGATAGATGAGATTACATGTTATAGCAATGAAGGAAACTTCTCCGAAAGTTTTATAAGACTTTATAGGACCAATTTAACATTCGAGGACGAATGTTCTAAAGGGGGGAAGGATGTTATACCCCGTACTTTTATACATTGGATTATTCGTGAGCTAATCGACATAAATTAAAGGATAAGATTATTTTGGGATATGAGACAAGGACTTTTAATCCCCGATTTTTAATAAGTGCACGATTGCTTGTAAAATTCGATTGGTGTAGAAATATTAGTGGAGATTATGGATTAATTAACCATGATTAGATTATTAAGTGAGGATTAGTAATTAATTAAGATTAATTAAGGTTAAGTAGTGCAAAATGGACCCCACTATAGCATGGCCAAATCCGATTGGTCCTGTTATACCCCGTATTTTTATACATTCGATTTTTTGTGAGCTAATCGACATAAATTCGAGGATAAGATTATTTTTGGGATGTGAGGCAAGGACTATTAATCCCCGATTTTCATAAGTGCACGGTCTGCTAATTAACTACAATTAGTGTAGAAATATTAGTGGAGATTAGGGATTAATTAACCATGATTAGATTATTAAGTGGGGATTAGTGATTAATTGAGGACTAATTAGCCTAATTAAGATCAACTAGGTCATTAGTGGGCCGAGTGGGCCCCACTACAACATGGCCAATTTTAATTGGCTCATGCTATAAGTGGGGCACGTGTAAACAGCATGGGCAGCATATATAAGGCCATTTGATGACTAATTCATTTAGTCATTCATTTCATTTCTATCTTTCAACTAAGCATGAGCTAGAGAGAGGAGCCATGGCCATGGCTGTCCATGAAGGAATTCATGGTGTTGATAGCAAAAAAAAGAAAACTTAGTTCTAAAGTGTTCTACAACATCCAAAAGTGATTAGCAACGTGAATTAAATCATTGGGGCAGCAAGAACGTTTATTAATTGAGTCCACAAATTCCAGCAACATTAGAAGGCTAAGCTTGCAAAGGTAAGATTTAATTCTCCCCTACATCTTTAGAGATAGTTTGGTCTTTGTATGAATTGGTGGATGTGGAATTGAACGCAAGAATTGTGTATGTTGGTGTTGAAATTTGGTTTGGGCCGTGTGGGAGCTGTTCTAACTTAATGATGGTGAATTTATTTTAATTAGTATTGTTGTTGTGTTGTCATGGATTAAATGATGAGAGTAAAGGAATTTGATGGTTAAAGTTGAAGTATATTTTAGTGGGCTGTTTTAAGAATTTGTTGTAATTAGAGGTTGTTTTGGGTGTGTTGTTGTTGTTCTTGTTAAATTGGAGGATTAAGTGTGGTTAAGATTATGCATTGTGTTGTTGTAATCGTTGGGCTGTTATAAGATCGTTTCGATCAAGTGTCAAAGCTATAGATTATTAAGAATAACTTGAATATGTCGTCGTCGTTATGTTGACGATTAACTAATGTTGGAATGGTGTGGGCTATATAGAATGTCCTTGGGTCTTGTTGTAACTAGTTCTTGATGCGATAACTTAGATGTGCCTTGGTTGATGTTATGTTGATTGTTGTATAGTTGGCTTAAATATGACGAAATTGAGCGATATAGGGGAAGTGCTGCCCAAATCGTTTAGAAATAAGCTACTAACGTTGAAGTACGTTTTATGCCTTTCCATAGCTTAACCATAGTCTTAACGTCTTAATATAGGTTGAGACACTTCGGGCAGCGTATACGTATTGTACCACGGATAAGCGTTAAAGGTATGTAAAGCTAACCCTTCCTTCTTTTTGGCATGATCTTTACGAAATAAATAGATGACGTATGTATGATTTCAAAAAGCTCCTATTCTTAGAGACACTAGGATGGCTAATGTACTTGATTCCAAGGACTTATTTTTATTATGTCTTGATACGTGTCTATGATTCCTGAAGTCTATTTTGATATAATCCGTAGTGACATTCGAAGAATACTTGATATGACTATTGTCTTGATTATCAAATGGTGGTACATTTTGATTATTCTATTGAGTCTCAAATATGACTTGGTTTGCATATGGTTGCTCGCTACTCTGCTCGTGCATGCCTCAATACGTCTTTCACCGAGTCCCGGGCCGGGGTACGTTCTCGTGCACAGTTTCACTGCATTGTTCACCGAGTCCCTCACTAGAGGGCCGGGATACGGTATATATATATATATATATATATGATATGATTATGTGATTATGACGCCAAAGATGGGATATGATGACTTTATTCACCGAGTCCCATAATGGGCCGGATATGATATATGATATTGATATGCACGATTTACATTTCATAAGGCAAGTGTATTGGTATTATGATTGTCATACTTGTCTCCTGTAATCTCTATTTCAGTCATGATCCTTTTTATTGTATTCATGCTTTATATACTCAGTACATATCTCGTACTGACCCCCTTTCTTCGGGGGGCTGCGTTTCATGCCCGCAGGTACAGATACTCGATTTGGTGATCCTCCAGCCTAGGACTCTTACTCATCTGTCTTGGAGAGCTCCATTGTTCCGGAGCCTAGACTTTTGGTACAAATCCTTTGATGTATATATATGTTTATCCAGGGGTACGGCGGGGCCCTGTCCCGTCATATTTCACTGTTGATACTCTTAGAGGTCTGTAGACATATGTGTGGGTTGTGTATAAGTTTTGTTTAGCCGTGTCTATATGATTTTCCGTGTTCGTGTGTAGTGGCAGCCTTGTCGGCTTGCGTATTATATTGATATGTAGTGGCAGCCTTGTCGGTTTGCGTATTATACTGACATGTAGTGGCAGCCTTGTCGGCTTGCGTATTATATTTATATGTAGTGCCAGCCTTGTCGGTTTGCGTATTATATTGACATGTAGTGGCAGCCTTGTCGACTTGCGTATTATATTGATATGTAGTGGCAGCCTTGTCGGCTTGCGTATTATATTGACATGTAGTTGCAGCCTTATCGGCTTGCATACCATATTATGTTTTGGTTAGCTGTGACTCCTCAGGGGACAGGTTTATGATATGCGATGTTATGAGTCTTTAGTTGCTTGCATTAGTTCCATACAGTTCTTATTTTCAGTCTGTCTATATCTAACAGGTACGTATACGAGTGTCCAGCTCGGGCACTAGCCATGGCCCACGAGGTTGGGTCGTGACAAAAGTGGTATCAGAGCAGTTCATCCTCGGAGTGTCTACAGACCGTGTCTAGTAGAGTCTTGTTTATCGGTGTGTTGTGCACCACATCTATAAGCAGAAAGCTACAGGACATTTAGGATGTTATCTTTCCTTTCTACTCTAGATCGTGCGATAGAGCTATATTATCAGGACAATTCCCTCCCTAATAGATTGTTATGTTTACTGCTATGCCTCCAAAGAAAGCGACAACTGCCCAGAAGGGCAAATCGATAGCGGGAGATACTAGTCAGACTCGGAGAGTTACTAGGGCCCGTGCCCAGTCCATGCCCGAGATTGTGCTCCCATCAGCGAGCTCTGCTACACCGCCACCTCCAGAGGAACTCAGAGCAGTAGCAACTTCAGATCAGGGGGTGGCTCCACCGCCAGCCCTTGAGGCCCCAGTACCTGAGCCTCCAGATCCTCAGCCCGCGGCGGAGGATAGGGCCATGAGAGATGCAGTTCAGTTGCTGACCAGATTAGTGGCAGGGCAGGCTCGCAGGCATGGACTAGGAGTTGACCATGCGGATAGACATGATAGTTTGTGGGCTCATGACTTCTTAAGTTCTAATCCTCCAGAGTTTTTCGGATCAAAGCCCGAGGATGATTCGCAGGAGTTTATTCGGCAGATGCAGCATACATTGAGGATAATCAAGACTTCTGAGACTGAGTCTGTTGAATTGGCTTCATATCGGTTGCGGGATGTAGCTGTCAATTGGCATGAGTCGTAGGAGTTATCTAGGGGCGAGGTTGCTCCTCCAGCAGGGTGGGATGAGTTTGTGGAGGCCTTTCTTGGCCACTTCCTACCTCCAGAGATGAGGCGAGCCAGAGTGGATAGATTCTTACATCTGAGGCAGAATGGCAGGAGCGTTCGAGATTATAGTCTTGAGTTTGAATCGTTGGCCAGCAATGCGCCTACTATTGTAGCTGATATGGCTGATAGAGTGCATTGTTATGTGATGGGACTGGATCGCTATTTGATTGATGGTTGTATGGCGGTAGCTCTTCAGCCAGGTATGGATATTGCTCGAGTACAGGCATATGCACAGGGGGTAGAGGATCGATACAGAGGGCGTCAGCCATATAAAGATTACGATAGAGGCCAGCATAAGAGGGCTCGATCAGCTGGTTATCCTGGTGACTTTCGAGGCAGGCAGCCTCAGCAGTATACTAGATATTTTTCCCAGCCAGCACAGAGTGCACCCCCACAGTTCCCAGGTAGGAGATTTGACAGCACAGGGTATTCAGGAGCCGGTCAGAGCTCTAGAGCTTCGGGTTCGCAGATGAACAGAGGTTTGGGTTAGTCGAGGCTACCTTTGCCTCAGTGTTCCCGGTGTGGTAGGCTCCATTCTGGGGATTGTCGTCATGCTATAGGTGCTTGTTTTTCTAGCGGCCGACAAGGCCATATTATGAGAGAGTGCCCGTATGGAGGTAGTCGAGGTGGTGTGGTTCAGCCTACTAGGTCGGTTGCTGGTTCATCTTCTTCCGTGGTATGCGCCCTATGGGGCAGGGTTTTCAGACACCAGCAGGTCGTGGCAGAGATCGTGGCGGAGCTTCCAGTTCTAGTGGTCCTTTGAACCGCATATATGCTTTGCTAGTGGACAGGATCAGGAGGTGTCACCGAATGTGGTTACAAGTATATTATTGATTTTCTCTCGGGATGTCTATGCATTGATAGATCCAGGCTCCACCTTATCATATATATCTCCCTTTGTTGCTGGTAGAATCAGAATAGAACCTAAGTTGATAGAACCATTTGAGGCAGCTACACCGGCAGGAGATTCTGTTGTAGCAAAGCAAGTATATAGAAATTGTTCGGTGATTATATATAGTCGTCATACCGTGGCAGATCTGATAGAGTTAGATATGACGGAGTTTGATGTTAGTATGGGTATGGACCGGTTAGCTTCTTGTTATGTTAACATTGATTGTAGAGAAAAGATAGTCCGATTTCAATTCCCAGGGGAGCCGGTTATAGAGTGGATGGGGAATACAACATCGCCGAGGGGTAAGTTTATTTCATACCTCGAGGCCGGGAAGATGGCTAGAAAGGGTTATATTTATCATCTAGTTCGTGTGCATGACTTGAAAGCAGAGGTACCGACTCTTCATTCAGTCCCGATAGTTAATGAATTTCCAGATGTATTTCGAGATGAACTTTCAGGTCTTCCTCCTGAGCGGGAGATAGAGTTCACTATAGAAGTATTGACATATACTCAGCCCATATCTATTCCTCCTTATAGAATGGCACCTGCAGAGCTGAAGGAGTTAAAGGAGCAACTGAGAGACTTATTAGAAAAGGGCTTCATCAGGCCCAACACATCACCTTGGGGAGCACCGGTATTATTTGTGAGAAAGAAGGATGGATCGCTGCGAATGTGTATTGATTATAGGCAGCTGAATAAAGTAACAATAAAGAATAGATATCCCCTCCCCAGGATTGATGATTTATTTGACCAGTTGTAGGGTGCTAAATGCTTTTCGAAGATAGACTTGCAGTCAGGCTATCATCAGGTGCGGGTGAAGGAGGCAGATATTCCGAAGACTGCATTCAGGACTCGATACGGGCATTATGAGTTTAGAGTGATGTCTTTTGGGCTAACCAATGCTCCAGCAGTGTTTATGGATTTAATGAACCGAGTGTTCAAACCATTCCTGGATATGTTCGTGATTGTATTTATCGATGATATTCTGGTCCATTCACATTCAGAAGAGGAGCATGCAGATCATTTGAGGACGGTACTTAGGGTACTCCAGAAGTTGTATGCTAAGTTCTCTAAATGTGAATTTTGGTTAACTTCAGTGGCATTCTTGGGGCATATTGTTGGAGCTGATGGTATTCGGGTAGATACACAGAAGATTGAGGCGGTAAAGACTTGGCCTAGACCTACGAAACCTATGGAGGTACGTAGTTTTCTGGGGCTAGCAGGATATTACAGGAGATTCGTAGAGAAGTTTGCCTAAATTTCAGCGCCTTTAACAAGGCTAACACATAAGACAACTAAGTTCCAGTGGACTGACGCGTGTGAGCGAAGCTTCTAGTTGGTTATAGATAAGCTGACTACGGCTCCAGTCTTAACTCTTCCAGAGGGACCAGATGGCTATGTTATTTATTGTGATGCTTCAGGTGTGGGGTTAGGTTGTGTATTGATGCAACATGGCAGGGTTATGGCCTATGCTTCCCGACAACTCATAAAACACGAAAGCAATTATCCTACTCACGATCTGGAGTTAGCAGCGGTAATTTATGCTATGAAGATATGGAGGCATTACTTATACGGGGTTCATGTTGATGTATATATGGATCACAAGAGTCCCCAATATATCTTTAAGCAGAAAGAGCTGAATGTGCCACAGAGGCGGTGGTTAGAGTTACTAAAAGATTATGATGTTGATATTCTATACCATCCAGGGAAAGCAAATGTTGTAGCAGATGCTCTTAGACGTAAATCTATGGGTAGCTTGACAGATGTGCAACCAGAAAGAAAGGAGATGGTCCGTGAGATTTATCGACTAGCTAACCTTGGAGTCCGTTTGGCTGATTCGGGAGATGGTGGAGTTTCTATTCGAGAAGTTGGTGAATCCTCTATCATGGAAAAGGTAAAGAGACGCCAGTATGAGGACCCTATTCTGGCACAGTATAGAGATACAACCCTTCAGAAGGAGAAGACCCCGTTCAGAAAGTAATTAATATGGACTTTATTACAGGGTTACCTCGCACTCCACGAAAGTATGACTCTATATGGGTTATCATGGATAGGCTGACAAAATCAACCCATTTTATTCCAGTCAGGACTACTTATTCAGCTGAGGACTATGCAAAGTTATATATCAGAGAGATAGTGAGACTCCATGGGGTTCCCATATCTATTATCTCAGACAAAGGAGCTCAGTTTACAGCTAACTTCTGGAGATCATTCCAGGAGGGATTGGGGACACAGGTGAGTCTTAGTACAACATTTCACCCTCAGACTGACGGGTAGGCCGAGCGTACTATTCAGACGCTAGGAGATATGTTGCGGGCCTGTATTATTGATTTCAGAGGTAGGTAGGACGATCATTTGCCACTTATCGAGTTTGCTTATAACAATAACTACCATTCTAGTATCCAGATGGCACCGTATGAGGCCTTATTTGGGAGGAAGTGCAGGTAACCTATTGGTTGGTTTGATGTTGGTTAGACCAAATTAATAGGCCCAGACATGATTCAGCAAGCTATTGATAAAGTGAAGCTTATTCAGGAAAGGTTATTGGTAGCTCAGAGTCGACAGAAGTCATATGCAGATAATCGACGTCGACACTTAGAGTTTCAGGTTGGTGATTGGGTGTTCTTGAAGGTGTCACCCATGAAGGGCGTAATGAGATTCGGCAAGAAAAGGAAGCTTAGCCCGAGGTACATTGGGCCTTATCAGATTATTCGTAAGGTAGGCAGGGTTGCCTACGAGTTGGACCTACTATTTGATTTGGAAGCAGTACATCCAGTCTTTCTTGTGTCGATGCTTCGCAAATGTATTGCTGACCCTTCTAGAGTGTTTCCCGTGGATGATGTCCAGGTGACGGAGGAACTGTCCTACGAGGAAAACCCTATAGCTATACATGATCGCCAAGTCAGAAGGTTATGTACTAAGGACGTGGCTTCCGTCAAGGTATTGTGGCGAAGCAAGAATAGAGAAGAGATGACCTGGGAAGCCGAAGATGAAATGAAGAATAAATATCCCTACTTGTTCCCTATGCCTACAGGTAACATTAATCCCTAACTTGATTACATTGATCGGTAGATAAGTCTATATAATATTGTGACCCTGTGAGGCATCTGTGAGTTTCTAAGTGCAGGTTGGTAGGTGTAGCCATAGAGGAGACCTTCTCGAAACTTTAATATAACACTAGAAGACTAGTTTAGCAGCTCACGGCCACGGCTGTCCATGAAGGAATTCATGGTGTTGATAGCAAAAAAAAGAAAATTTAGTTGTAAAGTGTTCTACAACATCCAAAAGTGATTAGCAATGTGAATTAAATCATTGGGGCAGCAAGAACGTTTATTAATTGAGTCCACAAATTCCAGCAACATTAGAAGGCTAAGCTTGCAAAGGTAAGTTTTAATTCTCCCCTACATGTTTAGAGATAATTTGGTCTTTGTATGAATTGGTGGATGTGGAATTGAACGCAAGAATTGTGTATGTTGGTGTTGAAATTTGGTTTGGGCCGTGTGGGAGCTGTTCTAACTTAATGATGGTGAATTTATTTTAATTAGTATTGTTGTTGTGTTGTCATGGATTAAATGATGAGAGTAAAGGAGTTTGATGGTTAAAGTTGAAGTATATTTTAGTGGGCTGTTTTAAGAACTTGTTGTAATTAGAGGTTGTTTTGGGTGTGTGGTTGTTGTTCTTGTTAAATTGGAGGATTATGTGTGGTTACGTTTATGCATTGTGTTGTTGTAATCGTTAGGCTGTTATAAGATCGTTTCGATGAAGTGTTAGAGCTATAGATTATTAAGAATAACTTTAATATGTCGTAGTCGTTATGTTGACGATTATCGAATGTTGGAATGGTGTGGGCTAGGAATGTCCTTCGGTTTTGTTGTAACTAGTTCTTGATGCGATAACTTAGATGTGCCTTGGTTGATGTTATGTTGGTTGTTGTATAGCTGGCTTAAATATGAGGAACTTGAGCGATATAGGGGAAGTGCTGCCCAAATCATCTAGAAATAAGCTACTAACGTTGAAGTACGTTTTATGCCTTTCCATAGCTTAACCATAGTCTTAACGTCTTAATATAGGTTGAGACACTTCGGGCAGCGTATACGTATTGTACCACGGATAAGCTTTAAAGGTATGTAAAGCTAACCCTTCCTTCTTTTTGGCATGATCTTTATGAAACAAATAGACGACGTATGAATGATTTCAAAAAGCTCCTATTCTTAGAGATAATAGGATGGCTAATGTACTTGATTCCCAGGACTTATTTTTATTATGTCTTGATACGTGTCTATGATTCCTGAAGTTTATTTTGATATAATCCATAGTGACATTCGAAGGATACTTGATATGACTAATGTCTTGATTATCAAATGATGGTACATTTTGATTATTCTATTGAGTCTCAGATATGACTTAGTTTGCATATGGTTTCTCACTACTCTGCTAGTGCATGCCTCAATATGTCTTTCACCGAGTCCTGGGCCGGGGTACGTTCTTGTGCATAGTTTCACTGCATTGTTCACCGAGTCCCTTACTAGAGGACCGAGATACGGTATATATATATATATATATATATATGATGATGATATGATGATGTGATTATGGCGCCAAGGATGGTATATGATGACTTTATTCACCGAGTCCCATAATGAGCCGGATATGATATATGATATTGATATGCATGATATACATTTCATAAGGCAAGTGTATTGGTATTATGATTGTCATACTTGTCTCCTGTAATCTCTATTTCAGTCATGATCCTTTTTTATTTTATTCATGCTTTATATACTCAGCACATATCTCGTACTGACCCACTTTCTTCGGGGGGCTGCGTTTCATGCCCGCAGGTACAGATACTCGATTTGGTGATCCTCCAGCCTAGGACTCTTACTTAGCTGTCTTGGAGAGCTCCATTGTTCCGGAGCCTAGAGTTTTGGTACAGATCCTTTGATGTATATATATGTTTATCTAGGGGTACGGCGGGGCCCTGTCCCGTCATATTTCACTGTTGATACTCTTAGAGGTCTGTAGACATATGTGTGGCTTGTGTATAAGTTTTATTCAGCCGTTTCTATGTGATTTGCTATGGATATGTTCGTGTGTAGTGGCAGCCTTGTCGGCTTGCGTATTATATTGTTATGTAGTGGCAGCCTTGTCGGCTTGCGTATTATATTGATATGTAGTGGCAGCCTTGTCGGCTTGCGTATTATATTGACATGTAGTGGCAGCCTTGTCGGCTTGCGTACCATATTATGTTTTGGTTAGCTATGACTCCTCAGGAGACAGGTTTATGATATGCGACGTTATGAGTCTTTAGTTGCTTGCATTAGTTCCATACAGTTCTTATTTTCAGTCTGTCTATATCTAACAGGTACGTATACGAGTGTCCAGCTCGAGCACTAGCCATGGCCCACGGGGTTGGGTCATGACAGGTCCATGCCATAGTGGGACATGTGTCCACTTCATAGGCAGCATATAAAGCCTAATTTGATGACTAAGATTAGTCATTCATTTCATATTCATCTTCAACTTAGTGAATTAGAGAGAGAAGCTCTAGGCAAGAGAGAGGACCACACGGCTATGGCTATGGCAGCTCTTGAGCAAGCTCACGGTTAGCCCTCTTCTTCACCATTAAATTGATCATCTTCAAGTTCAAGTGGAGAAAGAAATAGAGATTACAATAGCCATGGAAGCTCACGGCCATGGCAGTCTTTGATCAATTTATGTTTGCTAAGGTAAGATTTAATCCCCTCCTACATGTTTTAGAGATGATTTGGTCTATGTATAATTTGGTGGATGTGGAATTGGATGTGAGGAATTATGTGTATTGATGCTAAGTTTCGGTTGGGGGCTGTGTAATCTAACAATGGTGAATTAATTTTAATTAGTATTGTCGTTGTTGTTGTCATGGATTATACGACGAAAGTGGAGGAATTTGATGGTTAAAGTTGAAGTCGTATTTATTTAGTGGGCTGTTTTAAGAACTTGTTGTAATATTAAGGTAGTTTTCTTGTGTATGAATAATTGATGTTGTTGTCGTGTATTTGCTGATGTGATTTACAAATTTGGATGAAAGGAGTGTATGAGATTGTTGGGCACTGTTATGTTGTAATTAGAGGCTGTTTTGGACGTGTTGTTGTTCTTGTTGCATTGGAGGATTAAATGTAGTTAAGATTATGCCTTGTGTTGTTGTAATTGTTGGACTGTTATAAGATCGTTTTGATGAAGTGTTATGGCTATAGATCATTAAGAATAACTTGAATATGTCGTAGTCGTTATGTTGACGGTTATCGAATGTTGGAATGGTGTGGGCTGTTTAGGATATCCTTGGGTCTTGTTTTACGTCATTCCATAGCTTAACCATAGTCTTAACATCTTAATATAGGTTGAGACACTTCGGGCAGCGTATACGTATTGTACCACGGATAAGCGTTAAACGTATGTGAAGCTAACCCTTCTTTCTTTTTGGCATGATCTTTATAAACAAATAGACGACGGGTATGTGACTTTAAAGAAACTCCTATTCTTAGAGACACTTAGATGGCTAATGTTCTTGATTCCCAGAACTTACTTCATTATGTCTTGATACGTGTCTATGATTCCTGAAGTTCTATTTGATATATTCCATAGTGACATTCGAAGGATAGTTGATGTGACTATTGTCTTGATTTCCAAATGATAGTTCATTTTGAATATTCTATTGAGTCTCAGATATAACTTAGTTTGCATATGATTGCTCACTACTCTGCTCGTGCATGCCGTAATGTATCTTTCACCGAGTCCCGGGCCGGGTATGTTTTCGTGCACAGTTCCACTGCATTGTTCACCGAGTCCCTCACTAGAGGGCCGGGTACGGTATATATATATATATATATATATATATATATATATATATATATGATGATATGATGATGATGATGTGATTATGGCGCCGAGGATGGTATATGATGACTTATTCACCGAGTCCCATAATGGGCCGGATATGATATATGATATATGATACAGACATGCATGATTTTCATATTGTAAGGCACAGGTGCATTGGTATCTTTGATTATCATACTTGCCTCGTGTATTCGTTTATGCATTTGTGATTTTCCTTATTGTATTACATGCTTTATATACTCAGTACATATTCCGTACTGACCACCTTTCTTCGGGGGGCTGCATTTCATGCCTGCAGGTACAGATACTCGATTTGGTGATCCTCCAGCTTAGGACTTCTACTCAGCTGTCTTGGAGAGCTCCATTGTTCAGGAGCCTAGACTTTTGGTACAGATCTTTTGATGTATATATATATATGTTTATCCAGGGGAACAATGGGGCCCTATCCCATCATATTTCATTACTGATACTCTTAGAGGTCTGTAGACATATGTGTGGGTTGTGTATAAGTTTTGTTTAGCTGTGTCTATGTGATTTTCTATGGATATGTCCGTCTGTAGTGGCAGCCTTGTCGGCTTGCGCATCGTATTGGTATGTAGTGGTAGCCTTGTCGGCTTGCGCATCGTATTGGTATGTAGTGGCAGCCTTGTCGGCTTGCGCATCGTATTGGTATGTAGTGGCAGCCTTGTCGGCTTGCGTATCGTATTACGTTTTGAATAATTGTGATTCCTCGGGAGACAGGTTGTCTTGATATATATATATATATGATGTTATGAACCTTTAGAGTTTTTGCAAGTTTCCATATTGTTCCTAGTTCAGTCTGACTATATCTAACAGGTACGTATACGAGTGTCCAGCTCGAGCACTAGTCATGGCCCACAGGTTGGGTCGTGACACTTTATATACTCGGTACATATCCCGTACTGACCCCCTTTCTTCGGGGGGCTGCGTTTCATGCCCGCAGGTACAGATACTCGATTTGGTGATCCTCCAGCTTAGGACTTCTACTCAGCTGTTTGGAGAGCTCCATTGTTTCGGAGCCTAGATATTTGGGTACAGATCTTCTAAATAGACTTATATATATATCTAAGGGTACGGCGGGGCCCTGTCTTGTCATATTTTACTCTTATACTCTTAGAGGTCTGTAGATATATGTGGGTTGTATATGGGTTGTGGTCAGCTGTGTCGATATGATTTGTTCTGGGTATCCCCTCGTATAGTGGCAGCTTCGTCGGCTTGCATATTGTGTTATACTTTAATCAGCTGTGACTCCTTAGGAGACAGGTTTATGATGATATATGGCATTGTGAATCTATAATTGCTTTAACAAGTTACCATTCTGTCCTTAGTTCAGTTTGATTATATTTAGCAGGTGTGTATACGAGTGTCCAGTTCGGGCAGTAGTCATGGCCCGTGGGGATGGGTCGTGACAAAAGTGGTATCAGAGCCAGGTTCATCCTCGGAGTGTTTACAAACCGTGTCTAGTAGAGTCTTGTTTATCAGTGTGTTGTGCACCACATCTATAAATAGAAAGCTACAGGACATTGAGGATGTTACCTTTCCTTCTTACTCTAGATCGTGCGATAGAGCCAAGAGATAGGAAATGATATCCCTTATATACTGACCTTTGATTCAGCAGGGCAAATCGATAGCGGGAGATACTAGTCAGACTCGGAGAGTTACTAGGGCCCGTGCCCAGTCCATGCCCGAGATTGTGCTCCCATCAGCGAGCTCTGCTACACCGCCACCTCCAGAGGAACTCAGAGCAGTAGCAACTTCAGATCAGGGGGTGGCTCCACCGCCAGCCCTTGAGGCCCCAGTACCTGAGCCTCCAGATCCTCAGCCCGCGGCGGAGGATAGGGCCATGAGAGATGCAGTTCAGTTGCTGACCAGATTAGTGGCAGGGCAGGCTCGCAGGCATGGACTAGGAGTTGACCATGCGGATAGACATGATAGTTTGTGGGCTCATGACTTCTTAAGTTCTAATCCTCCAGAGTTTTTCGGATCAAAGCCCGAGGATGATTCGCAGGAGTTTATTCGGCAGATGCAGCATACATTGAGGATAATCAAGACTTCTGAGACTGAGTCTGTTGAATTGGCTTCATATCGGTTGCGGGATGTAGCTGTCAATTGGCATGAGTCGTAGGAGTTATCTAGGGGCGAGGTTGCTCCTCCAGCAGGGTGGGATGAGTTTGTGGAGGCCTTTCTTGGCCACTTCCTACCTCCAGAGATGAGGCGAGCCAGAGTGGATAGATTCTTACATCTGAGGCAGAATGGCAGGAGCGTTCGAGATTATAGTCTTGAGTTTGAATCGTTGGCCAGCAATGCGCCTACTATTGTAGCTGATATGGCTGATAGAGTGCATTGTTATGTGATGGGACTGGATCGCTATTTGATTGATGGTTGTATGGCGGTAGCTCTTCAGCCAGGTATGGATATTGCTCGAGTACAGGCATATGCACAGGGGGTAGAGGATCGATACAGAGGGCGTCAGCCATATAAAGATTACGATAGAGGCCAGCATAAGAGGGCTCGATCAGCTGGTTATCCTGGTGACTTTCGAGGCAGGCAGCCTCAGCAGTATACTAGATATTTTTCCCAGCCAGCACAGAGTGCACCCCCACAGTTCCCAGGTAGGAGATTTGACAGCACAGGGTATTCAGGAGCCGGTCAGAGCTCTAGAGCTTCGGGTTCGCAGATGAACAGAGGTTTGGGTTAGTCGAGGCTACCTTTGCCTCAGTGTTCCCGGTGTGGTAGGCTCCATTCTGGGGATTGTCGTCATGCTATAGGTGCTTGTTTTTCTAGCGGCCGACAAGGCCATATTATGAGAGAGTGCCCGTATGGAGGTAGTCGAGGTGGTGTGGTTCAGCCTACTAGGTCGGTTGCTGGTTCATCTTCTTCCGTGGTATGCGCCCTATGGGGCAGGGTTTTCAGACACCAGCAGGTCGTGGCAGAGATCGTGGCGGAGCTTCCAGTTCTAGTGGTCCTTTGAACCGCATATATGCTTTGCTAGTGGACAGGATCAGGAGGTGTCACCGAATGTGGTTACAAGTATATTATTGATTTTCTCTCGGGATGTCTATGCATTGATAGATCCAGGCTCCACCTTATCATATATATCTCCCTTTGTTGCTGGTAGAATCAGAATAGAACCTAAGTTGATAGAACCATTTGAGGCAGCTACACCGGCAGGAGATTCTGTTGTAGCAAAGCAAGTATATAGAAATTGTTCGGTGATTATATATAGTCGTCATACCGTGGCAGATCTGATAGAGTTAGATATGACGGAGTTTGATGTTAGTATGGGTATGGACCGGTTAGCTTCTTGTTATGTTAACATTGATTGTAGAGAAAAGATAGTCCGATTTCAATTCCCAGGGGAGCCGGTTATAGAGTGGATGGGGAATACAACATCGCCGAGGGGTAAGTTTATTTCATACCTCGAGGCCGGGAAGATGGCTAGAAAGGGTTATATTTATCATCTAGTTCGTGTGCATGACTTGAAAGCAGAGGTACCGACTCTTCATTCAGTCCCGATAGTTAATGAATTTCCAGATGTATTTCGAGATGAACTTTCAGGTCTTCCTCCTGAGCGGGAGATAGAGTTCACTATAGAAGTATTGACATATACTCAGCCCATATCTATTCCTCCTTATAGAATGGCACCTGCAGAGCTGAAGGAGTTAAAGGAGCAACTGAGAGACTTATTAGAAAAGGGCTTCATCAGGCCCAACACATCACCTTGGGGAGCACCGGTATTATTTGTGAGAAAGAAGGATGGATCGCTGCGAATGTGTATTGATTATAGGCAGCTGAATAAAGTAACAATAAAGAATAGATATCCCCTCCCCAGGATTGATGATTTATTTGACCAGTTGTAGGGTGCTAAATGCTTTTCGAAGATAGACTTGCAGTCAGGCTATCATCAGGTGCGGGTGAAGGAGGCAGATATTCCGAAGACTGCATTCAGGACTCGATACGGGCATTATGAGTTTAGAGTGATGTCTTTTGGGCTAACCAATGCTCCAGCAGTGTTTATGGATTTAATGAACCGAGTGTTCAAACCATTCCTGGATATGTTCGTGATTGTATTTATCGATGATATTCTGGTCCATTCACATTCAGAAGAGGAGCATGCAGATCATTTGAGGACGGTACTTAGGGTACTCCAGAAGTTGTATGCTAAGTTCTCTAAATGTGAATTTTGGTTAACTTCAGTGGCATTCTTGGGGCATATTGTTGGAGCTGATGGTATTCGGGTAGATACACAGAAGATTGAGGCGGTAAAGACTTGGCCTAGACCTACGAAACCTATGGAGGTACGTAGTTTTCTGGGGCTAGCAGGATATTACAGGAGATTCGTAGAGAAGTTTGCCTAAATTTCAGCGCCTTTAACAAGGCTAACACATAAGACAACTAAGTTCCAGTGGACTGACGCGTGTGAGCGAAGCTTCTAGTTGGTTATAGATAAGCTGACTACGGCTCCAGTCTTAACTCTTCCAGAGGGACCAGATGGCTATGTTATTTATTGTGATGCTTCAGGTGTGGGGTTAGGTTGTGTATTGATGCAACATGGCAGGGTTATGGCCTATGCTTCCCGACAACTCATAAAACACGAAAGCAATTATCCTACTCACGATCTGGAGTTAGCAGCGGTAATTTATGCTATGAAGATATGGAGGCATTACTTATACGGGGTTCATGTTGATGTATATATGGATCACAAGAGTCCCCAATATATCTTTAAGCAGAAAGAGCTGAATGTGCCACAGAGGCGGTGGTTAGAGTTACTAAAAGATTATGATGTTGATATTCTATACCATCCAGGGAAAGCAAATGTTGTAGCAGATGCTCTTAGACGTAAATCTATGGGTAGCTTGACAGATGTGCAACCAGAAAGAAAGGAGATGGTCCGTGAGATTTATCGACTAGCTAACCTTGGAGTCCGTTTGGCTGATTCGGGAGATGGTGGAGTTTCTATTCGAGAAGTTGGTGAATCCTCTATCATGGAAAAGGTAAAGAGACGCCAGTATGAGGACCCTATTCTGGCACAGTATAGAGATACAACCCTTCAGAAGGAGAAGACCCCGTTCAGAAAGTAATTAATATGGACTTTATTACAGGGTTACCTCGCACTCCACGAAAGTATGACTCTATATGGGTTATCATGGATAGGCTGACAAAATCAACCCATTTTATTCCAGTCAGGACTACTTATTCAGCTGAGGACTATGCAAAGTTATATATCAGAGAGATAGTGAGACTCCATGGGGTTCCCATATCTATTATCTCAGACAAAGGAGCTCAGTTTACAGCTAACTTCTGGAGATCATTCCAGGAGGGATTGGGGACACAGGTGAGTCTTAGTACAACATTTCACCCTCAGACTGACGGGTAGGCCGAGCGTACTATTCAGACGCTAGGAGATATGTTGCGGGCCTGTATTATTGATTTCAGAGGTAGGTAGGACGATCATTTGCCACTTATCGAGTTTGCTTATAACAATAACTACCATTCTAGTATCCAGATGGCACCGTATGAGGCCTTATTTGGGAGGAAGTGCAGGTAACCTATTGGTTGGTTTGATGTTGGTTAGACCAAATTAATAGGCCCAGACATGATTCAGCAAGCTATTGATAAAGTGAAGCTTATTCAGGAAAGGTTATTGGTAGCTCAGAGTCGACAGAAGTCATATGCAGATAATCGACGTCGACACTTAGAGTTTCAGGTTGGTGATTGGGTGTTCTTGAAGGTGTCACCCATGAAGGGCGTAATGAGATTCGGCAAGAAAAGGAAGCTTAGCCCGAGGTACATTGGGCCTTATCAGATTATTCGTAAGGTAGGCAGGGTTGCCTACGAGTTGGACCTACTATTTGATTTGGAAGCAGTACATCCAGTCTTTCTTGTGTCGATGCTTCGCAAATGTATTGCTGACCCTTCTAGAGTGTTTCCCGTGGATGATGTCCAGGTGACGGAGGAACTGTCCTACGAGGAAAACCCTATAGCTATACATGATCGCCAAGTCAGAAGGTTACGTACTAAGGACGTGGCTTCCGTCAAGGTATTGTGGCGAAGCAAGAATAGAGAAGAGATGACCTGGGAAGCCGAAGACGAAATGAAGAATAAATATCCCTACTTGTTCCCTATGCCTACAGGTAACATTAATCCCTAACTTGATTACATTGATCGGTAGATAAGTCTATATAATATTGTGACCCTGTGAGGCATCTGTGAGTTTCTAAGTGCAGGTTGGTAGGTGTAGCCATAGAGGAGACCTTCTCGAAACTTTAATATAACACTAGAAGACTAGTTTAGCAGCTCACGGCCACGGCTGTCCATGAAGGAATTCATGGTGTTGATAGCAAAAAAAAGAAAATTTAGTTGTAAAGTGTTCTACAACATCCAAAAGTGATTAGCAATGTGAATTAAATCATTGGGGCAGCAAGAACGTTTATTAATTGAGTCCACAAATTCCAGCAACATTAGAAGGCTAAGCTTGCAAAGGTAAGTTTTAATTCTCCCCTACATGTTTAGAGATAATTTGGTCTTTGTATGAATTGGTGGATGTGGAATTGAACGCAAGAATTGTGTATGTTGGTGTTGAAATTTGGTTTGGGCCGTGTGGGAGCTGTTCTAACTTAATGATGGTGAATTTATTTTAATTAGTATTGTTGTTGTGTTGTCATGGATTAAATGATGAGAGTAAAGGAGTTTGATGGTTAAAGTTGAAGTATATTTTAGTGGGCTGTTTTAAGAACTTGTTGTAATTAGAGGTTGTTTTGGGTGTGTGGTTGTTGTTCTTGTTAAATTGGAGGATTATGTGTGGTTACGTTTATGCATTGTGTTGTTGTAATCGTTAGGCTGTTATAAGATCGTTTCGATGAAGTGTTAGAGCTATAGATTATTAAGAATAACTTTAATATGTCGTAGTCGTTATGTTGACGATTATCGAATGTTGGAATGGTGTGGGCTAGGAATGTCCTTCGGTTTTGTTGTAACTAGTTCTTGATGCGATAACTTAGATGTGCCTTGGTTGATGTTATGTTGGTTGTTGTATAGCTGGCTTAAATATGAGGAACTTGAGCGATATAGGGGAAGTGCTGCCCAAATCATCTAGAAATAAGCTACTAACGTTGAAGTACGTTTTATGCCTTTCCATAGCTTAACCATAGTCTTAACGTCTTAATATAGGTTGAGACACTTCGGGCAGCGTATACGTATTGTACCACGGATAAGCTTTAAAGGTATGTAAAGCTAACCCTTCCTTCTTTTTGGCATGATCTTTATGAAACAAATAGACGACGTATGAATGATTTCAAAAAGCTCCTATTCTTAGAGATAATAGGATGGCTAATGTACTTGATTCCCAGGACTTATTTTTATTATGTCTTGATACGTGTCTATGATTCCTGAAGTTTATTTTGATATAATCCATAGTGACATTCGAAGGATACTTGATATGACTAATGTCTTGATTATCAAATGATGGTACATTTTGATTATTCTATTGAGTCTCAGATATGACTTAGTTTGCATATGGTTTCTCACTACTCTGCTAGTGCATGCCTCAATATGTCTTTCACCGAGTCCTGGGCCGGGGTACGTTCTTGTGCATAGTTTCACTGCATTGTTCACCGAGTCCCTTACTAGAGGACCGAGATACGGTATATATATATATATATATATATATATGATGATGATATGATGATGTGATTATGGCGCCAAGGATGGTATATGATGACTTTATTCACCGAGTCCCATAATGAGCCGGATATGATATATGATATTGATATGCATGATATACATTTCATAAGGCAAGTGTATTGGTATTATGATTGTCATACTTGTCTCCTGTAATCTCTATTTCAGTCATGATCCTTTTTTATTTTATTCATGCTTTATATACTCAGCACATATCTCGTACTGACCCACTTTCTTCGGGGGGCTGCGTTTCATGCCCGCAGGTACAGATACTCGATTTGGTGATCCTCCAGCCTAGGACTCTTACTTAGCTGTCTTGGAGAGCTCCATTGTTCCGGAGCCTAGAGTTTTGGTACAGATCCTTTGATGTATATATATGTTTATCTAGGGGTACGGCGGGGCCCTGTCCCGTCATATTTCACTGTTGATACTCTTAGAGGTCTGTAGACATATGTGTGGCTTGTGTATAAGTTTTATTCAGCCGTTTCTATGTGATTTGCTATGGATATGTTCGTGTGTAGTGGCAGCCTTGTCGGCTTGCGTATTATATTGTTATGTAGTGGCAGCCTTGTCGGCTTGCGTATTATATTGATATGTAGTGGCAGCCTTGTCGGCTTGCGTATTATATTGACATGTAGTGGCAGCCTTGTCGGCTTGCGTACCATATTATGTTTTGGTTAGCTATGACTCCTCAGGAGACAGGTTTATGATATGCGACGTTATGAGTCTTTAGTTGCTTGCATTAGTTCCATACAGTTCTTATTTTCAGTCTGTCTATATCTAACAGGTACGTATACGAGTGTCCAGCTCGAGCACTAGCCATGGCCCACGGGGTTGGGTCATGACAGGTCCATGCCATAGTGGGACATGTGTCCACTTCATAGGCAGCATATAAAGCCTAATTTGATGACTAAGATTAGTCATTCATTTCATATTCATCTTCAACTTAGTGAATTAGAGAGAGAAGCTCTAGGCAAGAGAGAGGACCACACGGCTATGGCTATGGCAGCTCTTGAGCAAGCTCACGGTTAGCCCTCTTCTTCACCATTAAATTGATCATCTTCAAGTTCAAGTGGAGAAAGAAATAGAGATTACAATAGCCATGGAAGCTCACGGCCATGGCAGTCTTTGATCAATTTATGTTTGCTAAGGTAAGATTTAATCCCCTCCTACATGTTTTAGAGATGATTTGGTCTATGTATAATTTGGTGGATGTGGAATTGGATGTGAGGAATTATGTGTATTGATGCTAAGTTTCGGTTGGGGGCTGTGTAATCTAACAATGGTGAATTAATTTTAATTAGTATTGTCGTTGTTGTTGTCATGGATTATACGACGAAAGTGGAGGAATTTGATGGTTAAAGTTGAAGTCGTATTTATTTAGTGGGCTGTTTTAAGAACTTGTTGTAATATTAAGGTAGTTTTCTTGTGTATGAATAATTGATGTTGTTGTCGTGTATTTGCTGATGTGATTTACAAATTTGGATGAAAGGAGTGTATGAGATTGTTGGGCACTGTTATGTTGTAATTAGAGGCTGTTTTGGACGTGTTGTTGTTCTTGTTGCATTGGAGGATTAAATGTAGTTAAGATTATGCCTTGTGTTGTTGTAATTGTTGGACTGTTATAAGATCGTTTTGATGAAGTGTTATGGCTATAGATCATTAAGAATAACTTGAATATGTCGTAGTCGTTATGTTGACGGTTATCGAATGTTGGAATGGTGTGGGCTGTTTAGGATATCCTTGGGTCTTGTTTTACGTCATTCCATAGCTTAACCATAGTCTTAACATCTTAATATAGGTTGAGACACTTCGGGCAGCGTATACGTATTGTACCACGGATAAGCGTTAAACGTATGTGAAGCTAACCCTTCTTTCTTTTTGGCATGATCTTTATAAACAAATAGACGACGGGTATGTGACTTTAAAGAAACTCCTATTCTTAGAGACACTTAGATGGCTAATGTTCTTGATTCCCAGAACTTACTTCATTATGTCTTGATACGTGTCTATGATTCCTGAAGTTCTATTTGATATATTCCATAGTGACATTCGAAGGATAGTTGATGTGACTATTGTCTTGATTTCCAAATGATAGTTCATTTTGAATATTCTATTGAGTCTCAGATATAACTTAGTTTGCATATGATTGCTCACTACTCTGCTCGTGCATGCCGTAATGTATCTTTCACCGAGTCCCGGGCCGGGTATGTTTTCGTGCACAGTTCCACTGCATTGTTCACCGAGTCCCTCACTAGAGGGCCGGGTACGGTATATATATATATATATATATATATATATATATATATATATATATGATGATATGATGATGATGATGTGATTATGGCGCCGAGGATGGTATATGATGACTTATTCACCGAGTCCCATAATGGGCCGGATATGATATATGATATATGATACAGACATGCATGATTTTCATATTGTAAGGCACAGGTGCATTGGTATCTTTGATTATCATACTTGCCTCGTGTATTCGTTTATGCATTTGTGATTTTCCTTATTGTATTACATGCTTTATATACTCAGTACATATTCCGTACTGACCACCTTTCTTCGGGGGGCTGCATTTCATGCCTGCAGGTACAGATACTCGATTTGGTGATCCTCCAGCTTAGGACTTCTACTCAGCTGTCTTGGAGAGCTCCATTGTTCAGGAGCCTAGACTTTTGGTACAGATCTTTTGATGTATATATATATATGTTTATCCAGGGGAACAATGGGGCCCTATCCCATCATATTTCATTACTGATACTCTTAGAGGTCTGTAGACATATGTGTGGGTTGTGTATAAGTTTTGTTTAGCTGTGTCTATGTGATTTTCTATGGATATGTCCGTCTGTAGTGGCAGCCTTGTCGGCTTGCGCATCGTATTGGTATGTAGTGGTAGCCTTGTCGGCTTGCGCATCGTATTGGTATGTAGTGGCAGCCTTGTCGGCTTGCGCATCGTATTGGTATGTAGTGGCAGCCTTGTCGGCTTGCGTATCGTATTACGTTTTGAATAATTGTGATTCCTCGGGAGACAGGTTGTCTTGATATATATATATATATGATGTTATGAACCTTTAGAGTTTTTGCAAGTTTCCATATTGTTCCTAGTTCAGTCTGACTATATCTAACAGGTACGTATACGAGTGTCCAGCTCGAGCACTAGTCATGGCCCACAGGTTGGGTCGTGACACTTTATATACTCGGTACATATCCCGTACTGACCCCCTTTCTTCGGGGGGCTGCGTTTCATGCCCGCAGGTACAGATACTCGATTTGGTGATCCTCCAGCTTAGGACTTCTACTCAGCTGTTTGGAGAGCTCCATTGTTTCGGAGCCTAGATATTTGGGTACAGATCTTCTAAATAGACTTATATATATATCTAAGGGTACGGCGGGGCCCTGTCTTGTCATATTTTACTCTTATACTCTTAGAGGTCTGTAGATATATGTGGGTTGTATATGGGTTGTGGTCAGCTGTGTCGATATGATTTGTTCTGGGTATCCCCTCGTATAGTGGCAGCTTCGTCGGCTTGCATATTGTGTTATACTTTAATCAGCTGTGACTCCTTAGGAGACAGGTTTATGATGATATATGGCATTGTGAATCTATAATTGCTTTAACAAGTTACCATTCTGTCCTTAGTTCAGTTTGATTATATTTAGCAGGTGTGTATACGAGTGTCCAGTTCGGGCAGTAGTCATGGCCCGTGGGGATGGGTCGTGACAAAAGTGGTATCAGAGCCAGGTTCATCCTCGGAGTGTTTACAAACCGTGTCTAGTAGAGTCTTGTTTATCAGTGTGTTGTGCACCACATCTATAAATAGAAAGCTACAGGACATTGAGGATGTTACCTTTCCTTCTTACTCTAGATCGTGCGATAGAGCCAAGAGATAGGAAATGATATCCCTTATATACTGACCTTTGATTCAGCAGGAGAGTGGTGTCGACAAAAGAAGGTAAATGATGCTACTGGGAGTTACAGAGGCAAGATATTTCATCGAGGTTACGTTATCAAAATTTGTATATACAGAATAGAAAACTGGCCATCATCAAGGTAAGTTATTGTAAGTATAGTAAGAAAGTGGATTGGATATATATTGATGATAAGTTCAATTATAAAGTGTGAACAGGAGGAGCTGAAGAAATCAGTAAAACTATAAGTAACGGTAAGCAGGGTATATGTTAGATATGGTATGAATGTTGTAGGTATGATTGAAATGCAGCTAAAGATTAAAAGGGAAAGTAAATAGAAAAGTATAACAGGTACAGTTTGAGTTGGACATACGAGGTAAGTTCTTCATTTTTATACTATTATTGATATGGGGAGCCCTGTGCGGCTATATATATATATATATATATATATATATATATATGTTGGCCCTGTGAGGCATTGTTGGTATTTCTTGCGTTTAGGTTTGGAGGGTAGTAAGAAATACAAAGGAAACTCTGCCAAAATTTTCCTAGAAATAAAAAAGCAATGAGATATAAGTTCGTAATATGTCTTGAAAGGTCGTGTCAATAGTAATGATAGGATTTGACCAAGTTGCAAGTCTGACTTCGAGAAATAAAGTTAACTGTTGAAGTGATAGTAATAGTAATTATGAGGTCGATATCGATATGGTAAAAAAGAAATGCTACGATAATTTGGAAAGGTTTGTGATACTAAGGGATGATTTAGAAAAGGCTGGCAAATCTTAATAGAGCGTTATATTGAGGTATCGACTGAATTCATAAGTAGGGGTAAATTACGACGAGTGTATAGTTAAAGGGAGTAATAGTATGATTGAGACAAGAGTACAAAGGAAGAAGAATTGTGACGAATATGAATGTATTGATAAGAAAGCTTGTGAGGTATTAAGGTTAAGATTGACCCGAAAGGGGAAAAGGTTAAGTACGCCTACTCCACTGAGTGTAATTAAACCATAGCAAGAATCGTGAATAAGGTTAAGAAGTGTTACATTATAGGATTGATTACGAACAGGATATTATTTGAATGTAATAAGGATTGTTATGAAAATGAGTAAAGTCTAGTGAGGAAGTGACTAAAAGATATGACGTGATCTATGCGACTAAAGTATAAAAGCAAATTTGAAATGGAAAGGCAAGGTATAGAACGAATAAGAAAGACCTATAAAGTCTTATAGGGAAAGTTCAGAATAGAGATTATGTGATGACGAAAGCGAGCACAAGAAAAGAATGAGTTAATTGAAAGAAGGAAATAAGAAGAAAGCGAGCGGGATAACAGTGTAGTAATAGGTTATGACATGTATAGCCAAGAAAACAAGTAATATAACTGACGGAGCTGTGAAAGACTAAACTATAGAAAAATGAGCAACGAGGTAGAATGAGTGCTAGAAAATGACTGGGATGGTAAGAACAAATAGGGATGAACAAAATACGTTTTGAAAAAGAGAAAGGGATTATGGAGGAGTAGTGTTTTCCGAAGGATACAGGGGTAGCATGAGATTCCTCGTGCACAGAATGAAAGATGGACATAGACTGGAGAAATGGTAAGGAAATACTAAAGGAAGCACCCAAGATAGACGTAATTAATTGAGTACGAGTATAGAATAAAAAGGGAATATATAGCTACGAACTTAAAGGTGTAGTACGAAGACAAGGTGATAAGATAAGACCATTATTAAGACGAACATAATATGATTTTAAGTAAGTTAGAAGTCGGTGTTGGGTACACAACAAGGGTAAAAGATCATGTGGCATAAAGAAGTATTGCGTGTGTATGACTTCACCTCGGACATAGTGAAATCCTTAAAGGACGGCTGTTGGCCTGAGAAACAAATAATGTATTGTAAATGTATTAAAGGAAACGAATGATATAGGTTGGGATAAAGATAATATTACAAGAGAACTTTGGACACTTATCATCGGAATATAAGTGCTATCTAATTGAGAATTTGGAACTACTATAAGTACTAATTAATTACTGATTGGAGTAAGTGGAATGTGACCTTGGATAAGTTGCTACATGGGTTACAGTACTCGAATATAGATGGTCAAATGAGATTTTTAACAATACATAGAAAGGTTCTCATCGTTTCATGATTTTGTTAAGATTTCTTACGTGGATAATCAAAGTTATAAATTATAAAGAAAAGACATGGATATGGTATAGTATACCAAGTGAGTTAAAAAAAAGGAGAGGATCAGATGAATATGAGATTGGAAATAGGGACATAGGGCAGAATATAAACAGATAATGGTATAAGTACACCCTTAAAGGGGGGGGGGGGGGGTGAGAGAAATGCAAGTGTAAGATGGAAACAATTGACATTGCAATATATTGATATGGACACTTAAACTTAAAGAGGGATCCCTTGCTGAAACAAGTTAGTAAGATTTAAAAAGCCAGCAATAAATGGATAGAAGTCAAGATGGTATTTGAGACAGTGCTGAGAATTATTTGTAAAGATCTTGAATGATATGACATTAGAAAGTGGGTGCTTATAAAAAGGAAGAATACGACAAGACAATGGAAATGAGTAACGTAAGAGATATTATAAAGGATAGCAACGCTATAATAGATTATAGGCTAAGATGTTGGCAATGGAGTTGTTTGCTAATGATATTGTGACTTATAAGTAGAAAAGGAGGAGAGACAGAAAATCTCCTATAGTAGGATATGAGAAAATCAAAAGGGGAATAAAGGGAAAGGAGTACGACAAAATAGGCAACGAGTGAGTCTTAGTACAAATAAGATATGTAAAGCAGAATGAACCAGGAGAAGGAAAGACTGACTAAGATTGGATATACTTTATACAAGTTGCACAAGAATAGCTATGCAACCTACAACTATTGATGTTAAGAATGAGACCAAGTGAGTACGTGATAAGAAGAATAAGGATTCAATAATAACAATGCAGTTGCGATATTTTGGGTACATTAAGGAAAGATGTAAAGATGGTTAAGCTAAATTACCAAAATAGAATTAGTACCGAGGGCAAGTAGGACATGGCCATGGTTGAGCCGAAGATCTACCCCGATACCGGTTGAAAGATACAAGAGGAGAATGCAAGGTAAAGCATAAAGACTAGTGAAATGACGTTAAGGTAAATCTCGGGCTAATTTGAGCACCTTCGTATATTCTTGTAAAGATTGCAACATAATGGGTGACAGAAAAACTAAGAGCAAAGAGTAAAGGGGCAATAGAAGAGTTTGAATTAAAAATAAAGAAACGACACGAGATAATATCCCTAAAGTATTACAAGTTGGATTAAGGGAAATCGTGAAATGGTTTAAGCGAGACGATCTGATAACAACGAGGTTACGGAGAACCCAAATTTATAATTAAAATATAAGAAGTGCGGAAGAAAATATAGAAAAGAATCTAAAAACTAGAAAATAAAAGATAGGGAAATTCGAAGGAACAATCCACGAATTTCCAAGAACTTACTCTAAAGTTTTGACAAGATCCAAGTAACAACGTATAGATTTATAGGAAGAAATCTAACGCCTTTACTTGAGATAACAAATCAAAAACAGTAGATTCGGATCCCGACCGCTTTATGAGTAACTTAAGACAACAATTAGTATTTAGAACTAATCGCCTTCGAAAGAATACCAAAAAGAAATCAAAGATATCAAAGAAGAAATTATCTTACTACCTTGAACTAAGAACTAGTTAGGTTGAAAGATAAATCCTAAAGTAATGCCACAAAGGTTCAAAAGAACTCTCAATATAATATATTCTTCAAAATCTAATTTACAATGAATGACAATCAACCCTTTATATAGTTGTAAAGAAGGAGCTAGTCAAAATAGAAATAAATGGGAATTATCTTCCCTAGAAGCATAGAAGACTTCCCACACTTGGACCAAGGCAGTCAACATAGATTAAAACAACCTAGAAGACTACCCACACTTGGACCAATGCAAGTCAACATGGATTAAAACAACAATTAAATATTTATTCTAGAAACTAATATTTGGGCTAATTTGGGCTGCTGGAAACTTCTTCTTTTGGGGATGATTTGGGCCTCATTTCATCTCACTTTGGACTTTAATTTGGGCCTCCAAATAGGTGTAAGACTTGAGAAAAAAATCTGAATAGGGCTGGAGCTCTTCTGCCATCACAAGATAATTTTTTAATTGCTAATTGAAGCCCGTTGATCTTGACATAACATTTCCTTGTCCTTCAATGAAGTTGAGCTTCCATGACTGCTATCATTCTCCCCCTCTTAAAGAAGATTCGTCTCGAATCTTGGTGGTGACCTTATTTTCTATTTAATGCATTTGAGCCTTCATGGTTGCTATCATTCTTTCTCTCTTAAAGATGATTCTCGTCCTTGAATCTTGATATTTTCCTGCAACCAACATGATAATCACAATAAGTAGAAAAACACAACAACCACTTGGTATGAGTAACACAAGGTAGTCACCATGCAACCATTTAATCCACTTATTATTTTTATGCACAAACACTCCTTTTAAATGTCCAAGTATAACATCAGCTAACAGGAAAATGTAATCACCAACACAAGCACTAAAAACACAATTCATAAGCTCTTTAAACTGCAGAGGGTCATTAGCTAGACCAAAAGCGTATGAATACAAGGAAAACATACCATATTTGCTCTTGCTAAATAATTTAACCTCACCATTAGATATACCATAATCAAGATATGGATCAAAAGTAATTTCCTCAAGAAGTGTCTTGGAATAAACCTGCAAAAAAGGATCGACGAAACAAGATAAAGATATTGTGAAATTAGCAATATGTGAGCACTTATCCTCTTCCACACTTGAGCGACTATATCCTGCATTTATCTCAACTTCCTTAATATCTAAGACACCAAAAGCTTCATGTGTCTCATTATCTTCATTGGGAATTTCACCATCTTTTCTTCCTTCATTGGTATCCCAAAGTGGACAAAAATAAACTGCAAACTCATCTTTATTATCATCCCACAATGGGTTATCACACAATTTAAAACCTTGACTAATGAGATTAGTCATATCCCCTTCCATTGCTACAACTAAAAGACTACTAGCATAGTGCACATTAGACATGAATGAGTTCTCATCAACATTGGTTGTAAATTTCAATTAGTATAGAAATATTAGTGGAGATTAGGGATTAATTAATCATGATCAGATTATTAAGTGGGGATTAATGATTAATTAAGCTAATTAGACCACTAAGTGGGCCCCACAACACATGGCTGAATCTGATTGGTGGTTAATTGAGTGGGACACATGTCATAAGGGTGGACGCATGTCCCATGGAGAGGTTGCCTATATAAAGCATATGATGACTAAGTGTTAAACACTTTCCATTCACAAATCTTGAAACAAAAATGCATAACACAGCCATGGCAGCTCACGGCCATGGCTGTTCTTCATCACCTTGATAGCAAAAAAAAAAAAATCACCTAGCCTAGAGGCACAAAAACGTGAAAGTTTAGGAAACAATTTTGGGATTTCATTTAAGAAATTTTCTCTATCATTGAAGGGGGAAAAACGTGGGTAGCAAGATCACTAGAGAATTGGTTTCTTAATCTCTCATAGATTAAGGTGAGTTGCAACTAATCCCTTCCTCGAATCTCTTTTGAAAACCTCAGGTTCTCATCATTCTCCCACTCGTAGTTGTCGTAGTTGCTTGTAGGTTGAACGTTCGGAGCATAACTAGTAGGTTCTAGTTTGTTAAGGTAAAATTTCATCCCTCCTACATGTTCTTGAGGTTGTTTGGTCTTTATACAATTCGATGGATGTTGAAATTGTGAATGGAAAGCTTAAGTCATGCTAGAACTTGTATTGATTTTATGGGTTGTTTGTTGGACTGTTTTGTAAGTTCTATGGATGTTGGTATGGAAGGGAATTATGGTAAATAGCATGAATAATACGTTCTTGATGTTGCTATATGTCTATGTGTTTATAAAGAGAAGCAATGGAAGAATTGTCGAGATAGATTTTGACTAAAACTTGAGGAAAGAGATTTTGTGTTGTTTTTCATAAGTTTGATGTCGTTGATGTTTTGGGATTGAAATGGAGTTTGGATGGAGAAGGATATGTAGGGGAAATGCTGCCCGATTTTCAACAAAATGTCTTCATAGCTTAGGATGAGATTGTAAAGGTGTGACAAGTATAATTGGGACTGATTTATGTAAATATACCTTTTGATTACAGATTCGCGAATTCTGGAAGCCGACGTTAAGTTTATAAAGCGACAAGGTATGTGAAGCTAACCCTTCTTTCTTTTGGCATGATCTTTATGAAACAAATAGACGACGAGCATGTGATTTTAAAGAAACTCCTATTCTTAGAGACACTAGGATTGGCTAATGTCCTTGATTCCCGGAAATTACTTCATTATGTTTGATACATTCTATGATTCCTGAAGTCCTATTTGATATAGTCCATAGTGACATTCGAAGGATACTTAGTATGACTATTGTCTTGATTTCCAAATGATAGTTCCTTTTGAGTATTCTATTGAGTCTCAGATATAACTTAGTTTGCATATGGTTGCTCACCATTCTGCTCATGCATGCTGTAATGTATCTTTCACCGAGTCCCGAGCCGGATATGTTTTCCTCCACAGTTTCACTGCATCGTTCACCGAGCCCCTCACTAGAGGGCCGGGTACGGTATATATATATGATGATATGATGGTGATGATGTGATTATGGCGCCGAGGATGGTATATGATGACTTATTCACTGAGTCCCATAATGGGCCGGATATGGTATATGATGTAGACATGCATGATTTTCATTTCGTAAGACACAGGTGCATTGGTATCTTTGATTATCATACTTGCCTCCTGTAATCGCTTATGCAGTTGTGATTTTCCTTATTGTATTACATGCTTTATATACTCAGTACATATTTCGTACTGACCCCCTTTCTTCGGGGGGCTGCGTTTCACGCCCACAGGTACAAATACTCGATTTGGTGATCCTTCAGCTTAGGACTTCTACTCAGCTGTCTTGGAGATCTCCATTGTTCCGGAGACTAGACTTTTGGTACAAATCCTTTGATGTATATACATGTTTATCCAGGGGTACGGCCACCTCACCTTACGGTTACGAGGGCTATATATATTTTAACGTATCATTCCAATCATATTTTACGAATTTCAAATATCATACTCATGCTATGCTCATGCTACTACAGTAGAATTTCATTCTTTATACTTGTAATATTTGCTCCTCCTCGAGCTCACCTTAAGCCGTCATTAGCCTTAGTAACACGAAATTTTTCGGGGTGTAACATCCTTCCCCCCATTGGAACATTCTTCCTCAAATGCTAAACTAATCCTGCACTCACAATACTTTCTTAAACATTCTTTTACTGAATTATGCCCTTCACATGCCTCCTTCATTGGTCGATCCCTTCACTTTATTATAACGCATTCCAGCTCTCTCAGTAACCATTTCCATAATATTTGTTCTTGCTCTTGCCTATCGAGGTGATAATTCCATGCCGTTGTCTTTACTCTCCTTTTCATTTCGCAGTTGGTTGACGATTGTATTGCGAGCTCTTCCGCTGAAATCTTACTCTCTCCCTGGTGCACTTAGTCTTAACTCGACTCTTTCTTCTTCTGTAGTTACTCCTTTAAGACGTATCGTTCACTTCATCTTACCTCTCATGCGTAGACGTCCCTCGTCGATTTATTAGACATTACAATCCCTGGAATATTTCATGCCTCTGGTAACCTATAAACCCTTCGCAGACTCTACGAATAAGATGAAATTTCCCTTGGTGTAACATTATTTTGCTTTAATAACCTTACATTGCTCTGTTGTTACAGTCCATACTCTGGAATCTTCAGCATCATGTATTACTTCTCGACTTCTTTAACTGTCATTTTGCTTTTAGCTCTTAATCTCGATCTTTTGAGTTGGCTATCAAGTAGCGCTAGAGTTCCCTCATATTATAACTTTACATAGCTGCTCTGTGATCTGACTATCATTAACTGGTATAATTCTGAAAGAATTTTTTGATCTGACATATAAATCACCGTCTTCTAGTAACCAGCTCGTTCTGATCGTCTCGCTTAAACGATTTCACAACTTCCCTTAACCCAACTTGTAACACTTTAGGCATAATATCTCGTGTCGTTTCTTTATTTTTAATTCAAACCCTTCTATTGCCTCTTTACTCAGATTTTACTCTTAGTTTTTCTGCCACGCCTTATGCTACAATCTTTACAAGAATATGTGAAGGTGCTCAAATTAGCCCGAGAATATCTTACCATCGTTTCGCTAGTCCTTATGCTTTACCTTGTATTTTTCTCTTGTATCTTTCAATCGGTATCGGGACTCAGCTATAGCCATGTCCTATTTGCCCGCAGTACTAACTCGGTAATTTGGCTCAAACCACCTCACACCTTTCCTTAATGTATCCATAATATCATTACCGCATTTGTATTACTGAATCCTTACTCTTCTTATCAAGTACTCACTTAGTCTCATTCTTAGCATACAAATATTCGTAGGCTGCATAACTATTCTTGTACAACTTGTATAATATATATCCAATCCTAATCATAATCTTTCCTTCTCCTGATTCATTATGCTTTACATAACTCATCCGTACTAAAACTCGCTCGTAGCCTATCTTATCATACTCATTTCCCTTCCTTTATTCACCCCTTTGATTTTTCTCATATCCTACTATAGGAGATTTTCTATCCCTTCCCTTTGCTACTTATAAGTCGCAACATATTGCCAAATCTTAGCCTCTAATCTAGTATAGCATTGCTATCCTTTATAATATCTCTTAAGTTACTCGTTACCATTCTTTTGTCGTACTCTTTCTTTTTATAAGCACCCACTTTGTAATGCCATATTATTCAAGTTCTTTACAGAAGCTTCTCCGCACCGTCTCAAATACCATCCTGACTTCTACCCATTCATTGCTGGGTTTTGGATCTTACTAACTTGTCTCAGCAAGGGATCTCACTTAAAGTTTAAGCATCTATATCAAATATATTGCAGTGTCAATTGTTTCCATCTTACACCTGCATTTCTCTCACCCGCTTCCCCCCTTTAGGGTGTACTTATATCATTATCTATGTATATTCTGCTCTATGTCCTCATTTTCAATCCCAAATTCATCTGACTCTTTTCCAATTCACTTGGTATATTGTACCATATCCATGTCCTTTGTTTATAATTTATAACTTTGATTATCCTCGTACGAAACCTTAACACAATCACGAAGTGACGAGAGCCTTTCTATATAGTATAAAAACTCGTCTGATGATCTGTACTCGAGTAATGCAACCCATGTAGCAACTCATCCAAGGCCACATTCCACTCACTCCAATCAATAATTAATTAGTACTTATAGTCGTTCCAAATTCTCAATTAGGTAGCACTTATATTCAGATGATAAGTGTCCAAAGTTCTCTTATAGTATTATCTCTATTCCAACCTATATCATCTGTTTCCTTTAATAAATTCACAATACCTCATCTGTTCCGCAGGCCTACGGTCCTTATCCTTTAAGGATTTCACTACTTCTGAGGTGAAGTCATATACACGCAACACCCCCTTATGCCTTATACTCTTTTACCCTTGTTGTGTACCCAACACTGGCTTCTAACTTACTCAAAATCATATCATGTTCGTCTTAATAATGGTCATATCTTATCACCTTGCCACCGTACTACACCTTTAAGTTCGTAGCTATATATTTCCCTTCTATTTTATACTCGTATTCAATTAATTACGCCTATCTTGGGTGCTTCCTTTAGTATTCCCTCACCATTTCTTTAGTCTACGTCCATCTTTCATTCTGTCCACGAGGAATCTCATGCTACCTCTGTATCCTTCGGAAAACACTACTCCTGCATAATCCCTTTCTCATTTTCAAAACGTATTCTGTTCATCCCTGTTTGTTCTTGTTATACTAGTCATTTTCTATGACTCATTCTACCTCGTTGCTTATCTTTCTGTAATTTGGTGTTTCACAATTATGTCACTTATATTACCCGTGCCCTCGGCTATGTCATAACCTGTTACTACATTGTTATCTCGCTTTCTTCTTATTTCCTTCTTTCAATTACTCCTTCTTTTCTTATGCTCGCTATCATTTCCATTATCATATAATCTTTATTCTATACTTTCCCTACAAAACTTGATAAGCCTTTCTTATTCGTTCTATAGCTCACTTTTCCGTTTCACATTGATCACGTCATATCCTTTAGTCACCTCCTCACTAGGCTTTGCTCATTTTCATAGCAATCCTTATTATATTCACATTACATCTCGTTCGTAATCAATCCTATAGCGTAACACATCTTAACCTTTTACCCTTTTTGGTCAATCTTATCCTTAATACCTCACAAGCTGCTTTATCAATACATTCATATTCGTCACAATTCTTCTTTCTCTGTACTCTTGTCTCAATCGTACTATTACTTCTTCTAACTATAAACTCGTCGTAATTTATCCCAATTTATCCGTTCACTTGATACTTCAATAAAACGTTCTGTTAAGATTTGCCACCTTTTTCTAAATCATCCCTTAGTGTCACAAGCCCTTCCAAATTATCCTAGCACTTCATCAACAACACATGGAACACATGATCTAAGACAGCCCACAAGTTTGAGTTTTCCTTCTATAAATTCCATCTCCAATTAGTTGATTAAGAACTAATAAACTCAAGGACATAAAGATATGGTAAAATGTTACCTCAAGAACACAAGAGCCCTCCAACTCCAAGATTATGTCACTATGAAGCATCCTCCAAAACCACCACAAGAAGAAGGACTAGAATCCGACAAGCACCACGGGACTTCTAATGCTTGATTCACATAATTTACCTTCAGATTTGTTCTTGGCTCATGAACGAATTATTTAGTTCATAAACTACTTGTTGTATGCTTTGTACTCTTCAAATAAAAGTGATACTTAATTGCTAGACGTTTTTTATCTTCAACATGAGCTTTTTCTAAGGTAAAATGTGGCTGGAAAGTATTCTGGTCCGTTCAAATGAATTCCAAACTTGCTGCTCATATTTGCTTCTTCGAAATAAAATTTCCCAAATAAGAATGATACCTCTTACGGATGACATGGAGGGTATCTCTTAAAACTTTAATCCAACCTGATAAATTTACCATATCGATATCGACCTCATAATTACTATTACTATCAATTCAACCGTTAACTTTATTTCTCGAAGTCAGACGTACTTGCAACTTAGTCAAATCTTATCATTACTGTTGACATGACCTTTCAAGACTTTTTACGAACTTATATCTCAATTTCTTTTTATTTCTAAGAAAATTTTGGCAGAGTTTCCTCTGTATTTCTTACTATTTCAAAACCTGCACGCAGGAAATACCAGCAATGCCTCACAGGGCCAACATGTACATATATATTATATCGTATCATAGCCTCACAGGGCTCCCCATATCAATAACAGTATGAAAATGATGAACTTACCTCGTATGTCCAACTAAAACTGTACCTGTTACACTTTCCTGTTTATTTTCCCTTTCAATCTTTAACTGCAGGTTTCAATCATACCTGCAACATTCACGTTTTATCTGACGTATATCCTGCTTACCGTTATTGATTCCTTCAGCTTCTTCTGTGTGCACCTTATAACTGAACTTATCAACAATATATATACATTCAATCCATTTTATCACTATACTTACAATAACTTACCTTGATGATGGCCAGTTTGCCATTCAGTATATGCAATTTCTGGTAACGTAACCTCAATGAAATATTAGCCTCTGTAACTCCCAGTAGCATTATTTACCTTCTCTTGTCGACACCACTATCCCACTGAAATCAAAGGTTAGTATACAAGGGATATCATTTCCTATCTCTTGGCTCTATCGCACGATCTAGAGTAAGAAGGAAAGGTAACATCCTAAATGTCCTGTAGCTTCCTGTTTATAGATGTGGTGGACAACACACCGATAAACAAGACTCTACTAGACACGGTCTGTAGACACTCCGAGGATGAACTACTCTGATACCACTTTTCTCACGACCCAACCCCGTGGGCCATGACTAGTGCCCGAGCTGGACACTCGTATACGTACCTGTTAGATATAGTCAACTGAAACTAAAGACAATATGGAAACTTGCAAAAACATTTAAGGTTCACAACGTCATATATATCAAGATAACCTGTCTCCTGAGGAGTCACAATTAACCAAAACATAATACAATACGCAAGCTGACAAGGCTGCCACTGTAAACCAATATGATATGATACGCAAGCCGGCAAGGCTTCCACTACAGGCAGGAATATCCTTAGCAAATCATATAGACACAGCCGAACAGAACATACATACAACCCACACATATCTCTACAGAACTCTAAGAGTATCGATAGTGAATTATGATGGGACAGGGCCCCGCCGTACCCCTGGATAAACATATATATACATCAAAAGATCTGTACCAAAATTCTAGGCTCCGGAACAATGAAGCTCTCCAAACCGCTGAGCAGAAGTCCTAAGCTGGAGGATCACCAAATCGAGTATCTGTACCTGCGGGCATGAAACGCAGCCCCCCGAAGAAAGGGGGTTAGTACGAGATATGTACTTAGTATATAAAGCATGAGATACAATAAAGAGGATCATGACTGAAATAGAGATCATAGGAGACAAGTATGACATTCAAGATACCAATACACTTGCCTTATGAAATGTAAATCATGCATATCAATATCATATATCATACCCAGCCCATTATTGGACTAGGTGAATAAAGTCATCACATACCATCCTTGGCGCCGTAATCACATCATCATATCATCATATCACATATATATATACCGTATCCCGGCCCTCTAGTGAGGGACTCGGTGAACAGTTCAGCGAAACTGTGCACGAAAACGTACCCCAGCCCGGGACTCGGTGAAAGATATATTAAGGCATGCATGAGCGGAATAGTGAGAAACCATATGCGAACTAAGTCACATCTGAGACTCGATAGAATAATCAAAATGAACTATCATTTGAAAATCAAGACAATAATCATATCAAGTACCCTTCGAATGTCACAATGGATTATATCAAAATAGGACGCCTGAAATCATAGACACGTATCAAGACATAATAAAATAAGTTCTGGGGATCAAGAACATTAAACATCCTAGTGTCTCTAAGAATAGGAGCTTCTTTGGAGTCATATACACGTCGTCTGTTTGTTTCATAAAGATCATGCCAAAAAGAAGGAAGGGTTAGCTTTACATACCTTACGTCGTCCAAGGAACTCAACTTAATCACGAACTTTTCACAATTAGTATGCCAAACCTATAATCGTAAGAATATGCACGTGACTTAAGAAGGCTTTCGTATATCATATATATTAATAAATAACTTAATTCTAAAATGAAACGGGCAGCATCTCCCCTATATCATTAGTATCTCCCAATTCGGTATATCACCACAACAGCCCAACAACAAATAAATCTCAAAACACAACAGTATACTTAATTTACTGCAACAATCCATATCCTTAAAATCAATCCCTTAAACTAATATTTATTTCTAATGGAATTTCAACAGCATTTCCTTTCTATTATGAACAATCCCAATACCTCAATTCAGCTAACAAACCATTAATATCAACATTAACAAAAATAACCAACATTTATCCACAATAATATAACTAAATCCACAAAAGAATCCATCCAAATCAACACCTAATCCCCAACTACTTAATACAACATATACGACAATTACATCAACATTTCCAACATTCTAATCCGCCAAATCTATCAATAAACATGTAAATAACATCACAGACAACTTAAACATTCCTTATGTAGTCCATAACCACGAAATCAACACCATCCAAGGCTAAATTTTGGTTCAAAACGACGACAATAACTTGTTCTTCAATTCACTCTTCACGGGCCTCGGGATTTGGGGCCTCGAACTTGATCAAACTCTCACTTTCTCTCTCTAACCTCTCCTCCCTCTCTCTCTAACCTTTCATAAGCTTTCTGAACTTTATATCACATTATCATGCTGTTTATGACTTGTTCGGAGTCTATTTATAGTGACAAAGGGCGGTGGAGTGGTCCTGCCATGTGTCCACCACGTGTCAGGCTCTTTACTTACGGCCAGCGCCTTGTTCAGTAAAACAGTCATATCTCTTGATTCCGATATCGAATAAATTCTGACGACCAATGGTTGGAAAGCTAATTCAAATATATACAACCTTCATTTTAGGAGTTTTCCCAAATTCCCAAATAATGATGGGGTTATGGTCTCCCGAAGTCAGATCACCCGAAGGAAGGGATAGAAAATCTCCTATAGTAGGATATGAGAAAATCAAAGGATGAACCAAGGAAAAAGAGTGTGACAAGATAGGCTAACGAGCAAGTTTTAGTATGGATGAGATATGTAGAGCATAATGAATCAAGAGATGGAAAGACTACGACTAAGATTGGATATGTTTTATACAAGTTGTACAAGAATATTGGTATGTTAAGAATAAGACCACGTGAGTATTTGATAAGAAGAGTGAGGATTCAGAAATAACAATGTGGTTACAATATTTTGGGCGCATTAAGGAGAGATATAAAGATGATTTAAGCCAAATTACCAAGACAGAATTAATATTAAGGGCAAATAGGACATGGCCAGGTATCGATTGTAAGATACGAAAGTAGAAGGCAAGGTAAAACATAAAGACTACTAAGACGATGCTAAGATATCTCTTGGACTCATTTTAGCACTTACGCATATTCTGATGCGTGATAGGAAAATTAAGAGCAAAATCTGGGTAAAGAGGCAATAGATGAGTTTGAATTAAAGATAAAGGAACGACATGAGATAATACGCCTAAAGTGTTATAAGTTGGATTAAGGGAAATGGTTTAAGCGCGACGATCAGAACAAACGGGTTATGGGATGACAGTGAATTTATATGTCAAATCAAATCTTCTTTCAAAATTATACTAGTTAATGATAGTCAGATCGCAGAACAACTGTGTAAAGTTATTATAAGAGAAAATATCCAACTCTAAGGATTGAGATTAAGAGCTAAAAAGTAGAATGACAGTTAAAGTCTTCTAAAGAAGTCGAGGAGTAATACATGAGACCGAAGATTCCAAAATATGGATTGTATAGTAGAGCAATGTAAGGCTGGGAAATTTCGTCTTATTCGTAGAGTCTGCGAAGGGTCTACAGGTTACCAGAGGCATGAAATACTCCAGGGATTGTAAAGTCTAATAAATCGACGAGGGACGTCTACGCGTGAGAGGTAAGATGAAGTGAACGATACGTCTAAAATGAGTAACTATAGAAGAAGAAAGAGTCGAGTTAATACTAAGTGCACTAGGGAGAGAGTAAGATTTCAGTGGAAGAGCTCGCAATACAACCGTCAACCAACTGCGAAATGAAAAGGAGAATAAAGACAACGACGTGGAATTATCACCTCGAGAGGCAAGAGCAAGAACAAATATTATGGAAATGGTTACTGAGAGAGCTGGAATGCGTTATAATAAAGTGAAGGGATCGACCAATGAAAGAGGCATGTGAAGGGCATAATTTAGTAAAAGTACGTTTAAGGAAGTATTGGGAGTGCAGGATTAGTTTAACATTCGAGGACGAATGTTCCAAAGGGGGGAAGGATGTTATACCCCGTATTTTTGTACGTTGGATTATTCGTAAGCTAATCGACATGAATTCAAGGACAAGGTTATTTTTGTGATATGAGACAAGGACTTTTTAATCCCGATTTTAATAAGTGCACGATTTGGTTGTAAATTTCAATTAGTATAGAAATATTAGTGGAGATTAGGGATTAATTAATCATGATCAGATTATTAAGTGGGGATTAATGATTAATTAAGCTAATTAGACCACTAAGTGGGTCCCACAACACATGGATGAATCTGATTGCTGGTTAATTGAGTGGGACACATGTCATAAGGGTGGACACATGTCCCATGGAGGGGCTACCTATATAAGGCATATGATGACTAAATGTTAAACACTTTGCATTCACAAATCTTGAAACAAAAATGCATAACACAGCCGTGGCAGCTCATGGCCATGGCTGTTCTTCATCACTTTGATAGCAAAAAACATAATCACCTAGCCTAGAGGCACAAAAACGTGAAAGTTTAGGAAATAATTTTGGGATTTCATTTAAGAAATTTTCTCTATCATTGAAGGGGGAAAAACGTGGGTAGCAAGATCATTAGAGAATTGGTTTCTTAATCTCTCATAGATTAAGGTGAGTTGCAACTAATCCCTTCCTCGAATCTCTTTTGAATTCCTCGGGTTCTCATCATTCTCCCACTCGTAGTTGTCGTAGTTGCTTGTGGGTTGAACGTTCGGAGCATAACTGGTAGGTTCTAGTTTGTTAAGGTAAAATTTCATCTCTTCGACATGTTCTTGAGGTTGTTTGGTCTTTATACAATTCGATGGATGTTGAAATTGTGAAAGGATAGCTTATGTCATGCTAGAACTTGTATTGATTTTATGGGTTGTTTGTTGGACTGTTTTGTAAGTTATATGGACGTTGGTATGGAAGGGAATTATTGCAAATGGCATGAATAATACATTCTTGATGTTGCTATATGTCTATGTGTTTATAAAGAGAACTGATGGAAGAATTGTCGAGATAGATTTGGACTAAAACTCGAGGAAAGAGATTTTATGTTGTTTTTCATAAGTTTGATGTTGTTGATGTTTTGGGATTGAAATGGAGTTTGGATGGAGAAGGATATGTAGGGGAAATGCTGCCCGATTTCCAACAAAATGTCTTGATAGCTTAAGATGAGATTGTAAAGGCGTGACAAGTATAATTGGGACTGATTTATGTATATATACATTTTGATTACAGATTCACGAATTCGGGAAGCCGACGTTAAGTTTAAAAAGCGACAAGGTATGTGAAGCTAACCCTTCTTTCTTTTGGCATGATCTTTATGAAATAAATAGACGACGAGCATGTGATTTTAAAGAAACTCCTATTCTTAGAGACTAGGATTGGCAAATGTCCTTGATTCCCAGAACTTGAGACTAGGATTGGCTAATGTCCTTGATTCCCAGAACTTACTTCATTATGTTTGATACGTGTCTATGATTCCTAAAGTCCTATTTGATATAGTCAATAGTGATATTCGAAGGATACTTAGTATGACTATTGTCTTGATTTCCAAATGATAGTTCGTTCTGAGTATTCTATTGAGTCTCAGATATAACTTAGTTTGCATATGGTTGCTCACTACTCTGCTCATGCATGCCGTAATGTATCTTTCACCGAGTCCCGGGCCGGGTATGTTTTCGCGCACAGTTTCACTGCATTATTCACCGAGCCCCTCACTAGAGGGCCGGGTACGATATATATATATATATATATATATATATGATGATGATGATATGACGGTGATGATGTGATTATGGCGCCGAGGATGGTATATGATGACTTATTCACCGAGTCCCATAATGGGCCAGATATGGTATATGATATAGACATGCATGATTTTTATTTCGTAAGACACAGGTGCATTGGTATCTTGGATTATCATACTTATGCAGTTGTGATTTTCCTTATTAAATTACATGCTTTATATACTCAGTACATATTTCATACTGACCCCCTTTCTTCGGGGGGCTGCGTTTCATGCCCGCAGGTACATATACTCGATTTGGTGATCCTCCAGCTTAGGACTTCTACTCCGCTGTCTTGGAGAGCTCCATTGTTCCGGAGCCTAGACTTTTGGTACAGATTCTTTGATGTATATATATATTTATCCAGGGGTACGGTGGGGCCCTGTCCCGTCATATTTCACTATTGATACTCTTAGAGGTCTATAGACATATGTATGGGTTGTGTATAAGTTTTGTTCAGCTACGTCCATGTGATTTGTTATGGATATGTTCGTCTGTAGTGGCAGCCTTGTCGGCTTGCGTATCGTATTGGTATATAGTGGCAGCCTTGTCGGCTTGCATATCGTTCCATGTATTTGGTTAGCTGTGACTCCCCAGGAGACAGGTTTATTATGATATATGGCGTTTTGAGTCTATAGCTTGCTCTTGCAAATTCCCATATTTTCGTAGTTTCAATGTGATTATATTTTGCAGGTATGTATACGAGTATCCAGTTCGGGCACCAGTCATGGCCCACGGGGTTGGGTCGTGACAAAAGTGGTATCAGAGTAGTTCATTCTCGGAGTGTCTACATATCGTGTCTAGTAGAGTCTTGTTTATCGGTGTGTTGTGCACCACATCTATAAACAGGAAGCTACAGGACATTTAGGATGTCATCTTTCCTTCTTACTCTAGATCGTGCGATAGAGCCAAGAGATAGGAAATGATATCCCTTATATACTGACCTTTGATTTCAGCAGGAGAATGGTGTCGACAAGAGAAGGTAAATAATGCTACTGGGAGTTATAGAGGAAAGATATTTCATTGAGGGCACTGTTACACCTCGGAAAGTTTCCCGTGAACGTACAACAAATAGACTAATGAAGAATATGAAGGTACAATGTTTTACTAAGAAGGGAATGACTATTTATAGGCTTTGAAAATGTGGAAGTTGCAGATTTTCACTTTGGCTCAGTTGGTCGTAAAATAGAATACGGCCCGTAAAGTGGTTTATCGACCGTAAACTGCAATCGTCCTTCAAACTTCCAAAATTTTAAATTTCTTCCAAATGTCTAAATGGTTAAATACGACTCAGAATACGGACCGTAAAGTGAAATACGGCCCGTAAACTGCAACCGTAAACCACCATAACTCCAATATACCTTTCTGGTTATGTTATGCTTAAATACGGTCGTGAAGGACGGACCGTAAACCAGAATACGGCCCGTAAACTGGGTTTACGGCCACTGTGCACTCCGACTACTGTTCATAAAAATCAGATTTTTGTGATTATTAAAAGGGACCCCTTTCTCATTCATTTTAATTTTATTTCCACTCTCCACAAGTCAAGAAACATCTAGAACTCTTTCTACTCTTCATCCACAAGAGAATCAAAGGAAGATCAAGATCAACAACACCAAATCCATGAAATCAAGAGTGTGAAACTCATCAAAGTTCATCTACACCAAGAAATTGCAAAGAAAGTGAAGTAGGGTTTTTGGTATAGAAGAGTATTGCTACTCAAGGATCGTTCCTACAACATCTAAGGTAAGTTTTATGACTTTCTCATGATGATTGAAGTATTAATACGTTGAAACACTTGGATTATGGAAGAGAGTAGTGAATGGGTCATAAAATGTGAATAGTGCCATAATTGAATGATAGTTGGATTGAATTATGAATGTAGATGTGTTGTGAGTATAAATATGTTATAAATGACGTGTAGACCATGAAATGGGTGTGATATATAAGAAAATGTAATGATGAGCTAAAACCCATAAATGTGCAGAAATTGGAGAAAAATTGTGGGAGGTGGTAGATGTAAATAAATGACGATTGTTGATACAATATTGTGAGTGTTGTTATGAATGTTTGGTAGTTGAAATGAAACATAGGAAAAGTAGTATAAACGAAGGAAACACTGCCCAATTTTCCCTAGAAATAGTAGCGTGTTCTTATCATCGATTGACTAACGATGGTATGAATTCTCTCTTGAAGGTAGAGACGTGACATCAAAGGAAATCAAGCGAGCAATAGCATAGTTAAACGACAAAGGTATGTGAGGCTTATCTTTTGTTTCAAAAGGCATGAATCCTTCAAGTCTTATATAATCCTTCTACAAAACGAAGCCTATGAGTCCTCCAATATATCGAATTACATATGAATATGATGGTGATGAGAATGAGCTAGAGTATAGAGATTCAGGAAATTGTGGCATGATGTTCCTATAACGCTAATGATGTTATCTTTGTTACCACTCGCCTTATGCTCTATTTCCTTCAAGGCGAGGCACGATACTCATATATGTTCATAATACAATTGGGGGTTCACGACCTTACGTCACCCCGACATAGTGTGGTTGCCCTTAATGATTAATGTATGCTCTTAATGCTAATATATGATATGTCTAAAAGATGATTGACAATTCTAGTTGTAATACGATGATGATATGTATAAGACGCCGAAAAATGGAAAAATAATGCTATGCTATGATATGTGTAATAGTGATGTGTTATGATTGATTTTGTGATGATAAGATTCCACCGCGCCTATTTGACCAGGCATGTCACCGCGAGTGCGGGCTGCATATGATTCCACCCCGCCTAGATGGTCGGGCATGTCACCGCTAAGGCGGGCTGCTATGTTTACACCGAGCCTAGAGGGTCGGGCATGATCACCACTAGTGGGCGGCATATGAGGATTACCCGGACGCAGGTAATGATGCGAATTATGATGTGATGATGTATGTGATGAAGTATGTGATGATGTATGTGATGATGAATGTGATGATATATGGGATGTGATAACACATATACTATGATGATGTAAAATGTGATATATGTAAAAAGTATGTTGCTTATAACACTCAAGCAAGTTATATCTTTTCTTATGATTCATGATGTTTCTATGACACTGTTCATTTCATTCCTACCTTACATACTCAGTACAATGTTCGTACTTGTCACGACCCGTCTAGGGGCCGTGACGAGTACTCGATACTTGTACCGAGCACCCCTTGTCTATCGTTTTACCTTTACCTCTTAGCAAGCCATGTAAACAGAGCCATTTTTTTTTTAACATTAACATTAGCGGCGTCATTCTGAACATAGACTAATAAACTTCGTTATCACTTACACATCAACATTAGCATGCCAAAACACCATATATCTAACTGTACTTAACTGACTGTACATAACTGTCTACGAGCCTCTAGACGTAGTACACTTATACATAGAAAGGGCCGGGTGCTACCGTGCCCGAATATACATACACAAAATAGTACCGCAGAAGTGAGGCTCCGGAACAACTGGAGCGCTGTCAACACTGCTGGTAAGGCTCCTAAGGATCAAATCCGCCTATCTGCTGACCTGCGCGGCATGAAACGCAGCGTCCACAAGAAGGGACGTCAGTACGAATAGTGTACCGAGTATGTAAGGCATGAAAGATAACACTAGCAGTAACATAATGTATAATTAATAATGTCATGGAGTCATAGAATATAGAAGATAGAACATATCTCATGTCATATATTATCATCTCGTATCATATCGTATTATATTATATCTTATCTTGTCTTGTCGTAGTATATCACGTCATAGTATATCGTGTCATAGAGTGTCAGGCTATAGTATATCATAACATAGTACCTCATATCGTAGCATGGCATGTTATAGCATGTCGTGTCATAGCATAGCGTGTCATAGCATGTCTTACCATAGCATAGCATATCATAGCGTATCATAGCATAGCATAGCTTGTCATATCATGTCCTGTCGTAGCAGATCATAGCATATCATGTCATAGTATAGCTTACCATAGCATATCTTATCATAGCATGTCTGGTCATGCCATGGTAGGTCATATCATAGCGCCGAACAATGCCGGCTCACCCACATAGCGCCGATATACACCGGCTCACCCATATATCCCGCGTCTGGGCACCCCGCATCCGGGATGATAAGCCAGCTGATCAGGTAGCAATGAAACATGTTTCCCTTCCCATTCCCCCATGTATCCCTTCCCCCCAACCCAGGTTCATATACATAGCTTGCTTACATATACATGTCTTATATACATTTACTTATCTTATATACATTTACTTATCTTATATACATATATATCTTTTATATACTTATACATATCTTATATACATATACATGTTTTATATATATATATATACATGTCTTATATACATAGACATGTTTTCTATATGTATATATCCTATAAGCACACAAGGGAGCCCAAGGAAAAATCATATAGCCATCGGAGCGGCGTAAGGCCGGTGACCTCCGATTACATTATGGAATACTCGTGATCTCTCTTGTCTCACCTCGAAGGGACGAATATTTTGAGGTGAGATGGTCAATGGAGAATAGTATTAAAGTAAACGTAGAATGAAATTGTGGGCATCATAGATGACAGTTCATAGACTTTGAAATCTTTAGAAAATAAAGGCATAGCTAGGGAATATAAATAAGATTCAAAAATTAATTTATCATTTTCATATTTACATAAGATACTTAGCTTAGTTATCTTGGTCATAGAGTCGTTCCGGTAGTGCGTATCATAGGCATATCCTCTTATGTAATGTCATTGTTATCATTCTCGTCATGGAAGGGTCCTCGTTGGAGGAGTCATAGTACTTATCATTTGGTAACGAACTCGGGATCAAAAGTTCCCTTTGGATTCACTTCTAATAAGTCAAGCAACATTGTAAGGAAATATTCGAGAGTAGCGGGCCCACCTCGGGCCGGATGGGGTGGCGTATGTTATTTACATATATTATGTGTCATGTCATTACTTGTGAGGGTTCTAGGGTAATCGGGTCCCACTCGTGCAAGTTTTAAGGGTTTAAGAGGTCTTTCCATCATTTGCACACTTTCTAGTTCAATGCTATTGAACAAAAAGTGGAAAACTTTAGGTGCGGATTCCGGGGGCTAGGGTTGTCCCCGAGGCTCGTACCCGACTTATTACATCTAAGACATGCCATAGAAAGAAGAGTGAAGCCTTACATACCTCTTTCCGCTCCTTTTGCTATTCCAAATTCACGTCGCAATCTCGTCAAAATTTGCAAATTGGTCATGTTTACCAAAACTCTTATTAAGGTACTTAGAGTTAGAATCTTAAGGAAACATTTGGCTACCGAAATTTCGGCAGCACTTCCCCTATAAATACTCCATCCCACCAAGTTCAACTTGGCTAATTTCAATCAACAACAATCCCGGGAATTCAAACCCGGCCAAAATATCAACCACAATTCCAACAACAACAATACTAACAACTTCCATATTCAATCAACTTACTACTTCTTCCAAAAACTTTCTAAGTTTAATGAAAACAATAACAACCTCATAATCTATATTCCAACAACATCATACTAACCACATTACCTTCCATGCATGCAAGAACATTACATTCAATTTTCACAACTTCTAAAACAAACCTCCACCTACTTCAACTTCACTAAGGTTCCTAGACATTCATTAGCAACATAGAGTCCACAACATAACAACAACTCCACCTTGTTAATCACCTTTTACTTGGTAGAAAATGATTTTTGAAGAATTTTTTATCAATTTTCTTGTTGGTTTTTGATCTTGGCCGAAATGGCCTTCAAGTTTTTCTCCTTCTTTTCTTGTTCTTACTTTCTTGAAAATTCTAGAGAGTTTGATGAAAAAGATGACTTGGTCATCTCTTTATTTACTCATTAACCTTGATGTGGGCTTAATCCAACACCAAATGGACGGCCAAACAAGGCCCAAACCTTAGCCCACTTATTTGTTTTTGATTTTTTTGGGCCAACTCGGTTTGGTCCCGAGTTGGGCCTAGCCCACTCACCTTTCGACCTTACAACGTCCATATCTCCTTGTACCGACGTCACCTGGGGACCCACGACCTATGGTTGGAAAGCTAATTCAATTATCTACAATTTCTATTTCTTGGTACTTTTCCAAATTCCAAACTTATAATACCGTTTTTGCCTCTTGAAGTCAGATCACCCGAAAACGTTTTCTTAAAATATTCGTTTGGAGGACTTCCACTTTGATTTGGCCCAAGGGTCCTTCTTGAGTTGTGTTTAACTTCTCATATGTGATTCATATGAATTTTCAGATGTCCCAAAAAAATCTCGATGTGTGGGTCCCACCTCAGCAATTAATCTGACGTTCAAAAATACGGGATATAACAGTACTGACGTCCGTTTTCTTTGGACGTTGTGTTCATGCCCACAGGTAGATAGGGAGGAGATCTTTCTCCGGACTCTTAGAAGCTGATAGCTGACCGAATGCACTCCTTTGTTCCGGAGGAGCTTATGATGATCCTTTCGTGTATATTGGTACATGTCATTCCATAGAGGCTCGTAGATACTTAATGTGGGTTATGTGGTTTCACGACGTGGATATGGTGTAAATATATTGGTATATGTTATTGTATAAAAGTATTATGTTTTGAAATGAAAAGCAGTTTCTTTTGTAAAATGAGCATGAAATCAATAAATGATTGTTGAATGAGACTAAGAAGTAATAGTATGAGCGGTGCTCGGTGGTTAGCCCCGGGTAACTGTCGCGGCCCCTCGCTGGGTCGTGACAGAAGTGGTATCAGAGCAATTCGTCCTAGGAAGTGTCTACGAGCCGTGTCTAGTAGAGTCTTGTTTATAGTGTGTTGCGCGCCACATCAATAAACAAGAGGCTACAGGGCATTTAGGAAAAATGACCATCCTTCTTCTCATGAGATCGTGCGATAGAGCCGTGTATAAGATTTAATCCTCCCTAATAGTGTGTTATGATTTCAAAATGCTGCCAAAGGGAAAGGCTACAGCCGCCCAGAAGGGCAAGACTACGGCAAAGAGGCGGGTAGAAAGAGAGCCGCCGATGAATACAGAAGAAGGCGAATCACATAATGAGGCCTTGTCTAACACTTCTTCTACCCCGCCCAATGTGGAAGAACAAGGACGAGCTCTAGCTCCAATTCCTCCGCCGGTTGCTTCGGGTCAACAAATGACCGAGTCCATTCAGTTATTGACACAGTTGGTTGCCGCCCTGGCACAGCGGCAAAATGCGGGGCCGAGTGATCGATCCGCCAGTACTAGAGCCGGTGACTTCATGACTTTAAATCCTCCGGAGTTCGTTGGGTCAAAGCCGGATGAAGATTCGCAAAACTTTATTAATTAAATGTTGAGGACCTTAAAAATTATTCATGCCTCCGAGACTGAATCCGTGGAGTTGGCATCTTATAGACTCCGGGATGTGGCAGTCATATGGTACAACAATTGGGTGTTATCAAGAGGAGAGAATGTGCCTCCACCCGTATGGCAGGAATTTGTGGATGCTTTTACTCGCCACTATTTTCCACCCGAGGTCCGCCGAGCTAGAGCGGACAGGTTTTTGAATCTAAAGTAAGAAAGCATGAGTGCTTGGGAATATAGCTTGCAATTCAATTCTTTAGCCAGGTATGGCCTGGCTATGGTGGCTGACATGGGAGATCGGGGTGCATAGATTTGTGAGTGGTTTGGGACCACATTTATTCAAAGATTGTTTGACGGCTTCCCTACAAGACGGGATGGATATTTCCCGAATACAGGCCCATGCCCAGAACTTAGAGGGGCGATAGCAACCAACAAGGAATGATCGTGATATCGATAGAAGGCAAAGCAAGCGGGCCAGATCTATGGGCACAGGCAGTGATTATAGAGAGGGACCAAGGCAAACCTATTCCCGACATTAGGGCCAATCAGCGACTAGTGCACCTCCCAGGTTTCAGGATAGAAGATTTGATCGCTCCTTTCGCTCGGGACAGGGTCAAAGTTCGAGGGCTTCAGGTTCCCAGTTTGAGGGTGATTATAGTCAGGGGAGACCCCCAGTTCCACGATGTAGTCGGTGCCACAAATTACACTCAGGGTCGTGTCGGCAGGACACAGATGATTGTTACGTTTGTGGACAGACTGGGCATTTGATGCGAGATTGTCCCTCACGGTATGGTAGAGGTGGAGCTCAGTCCACAGGCTCAGCTGTTGGTTCTTTATCAGTACGCCCGACAGCACAAACTCCCCAGATTACAGAAGGCCGAGGCAGAGGTAGAGGGGCTGCATCTACTTCAGGTGCCACTCAGCCCCGAGTGTATGCTTTAGCGGGGCGACAGGATCTCGAGTCCTCCCCAGACGTTGTTACAGGTATATTGTTTATATTTTCCCGTGATGTGTATGCATTAATAGATCCGAGGTCTACATTCTCTTATATTACCCCATATGTTGCTGGTTGTATTGGGGTGAAACCCGAGTTAATTAAACCTTTTGAGGTACTCACTCCGGTTGGTGATCCCGTGATAGCAAGGCAAGTGTACAAAAATTGTGTCATTGTGATATGTGATCGTCAGACCAAAGCTGATTTGATTGAGCTGAAAATGATAAATTTCGATGTGATCATGGATATGGATTGGTTGGCCTCATGCTATGCGAATGTTGATTGCTGCACGAAAGTGGTTCGATTCCAATTCCCGGGTGAGCCCGTACTTGAATAGAAGGGTGACACAGTATCTCCAAAGGGTAGGTTTATTTCCTACCTTAAGGCAAGAAAGATGATAGCTAAAGGCTATATTTACCATCTAGTTCGAGTGCATGACACAGAAGCAAAGTCGCCAGCATTTCAATCTGTTCCGGTGGTGAATGAATTCCTGGACGTATTTCCAGATGAACTTCCAGGTCTTCCTCCAGAAAGGGAAATTAATTTCGCCATTGATGTGTTGCTGGACACCGAGCCCATTTTTATTCCTCCTTAGCGAATGGCTCCGGCAGAATTGAAAGAGCTAAAGTTGCAGCTGAAAGACCTGCTTGAAAAGGGGTTCATTAGACCCAGTTCATCGCTGTGGGGAGCATCAGCCTTGTTCGTGAGAAAGAAGGACAGTTCCCTACGAATGTGTATTGACTACAGGCAGTTGAATAAGGTGACGATAAAGAATAAATATCCTCTCCCGAGGGTTGATGACTTGTTTGATAAGCTGCAGGGTGACAAATGGTTTACAAAAATTGACTTGAGGTCAGGTTATCATTAAGTGAGGGTTAGAGAAGAAGATATATCCCTAAAACAGCTTTCAGAACAAGATACGACCACTATGAATTCCGAGTAATGTAATTTGGGTTGACTAATGCTCCGGCCGTGTTTATGAATTTGATGAATAATGTATTCAGGCCGCTCTTGGATTTGTTCGTGATAGTATTCATCGATGACATTCTGGTGTATTCTCGCACAGAATCCGAACATGCAGATCATTTGCGAATTGTCCTTGGAATTCTTCGAGCCCGAGAATTATATGCAAAATTTTCTAAGTGCGAGTTTTGGCTGAATTCTGTAGCATTCTTGGGCCATATTATTTTAGATGATGGCATTCGAGTCGACACCCAAAAAATTGAAGCTGTGAAGACTTGGCCGAGGCCTATGACGCCTAAAGAAGTTTGTAGTTTTCTGGGATTGGCCGGTTATTATAGGAGATTCGTAGAGGGCTTCTCGTCTATTTCAGCCCCATTGACGAAGCTAACTCAGAAGTCCGCTAAATTTCAGTGAAACGATGCATGTGAGCACATTTTCCAAGAGTTGAAAGACAAATTGACTTCAGCTCCAGTGCTAACACTCCCAGGAGGGCCAGATGGCTATGCTATGTATTGTGATGCTTCCGGAGTGGGACTAGGATGCGTATTGATGCAACATGGTAGAGTTATTGCTTACGCTTCGAGACAATTGCGGAAACATGAAAAGAATTATCCCACTCATGATCTTGAATTGGTTGCGGTCATTCATGCGTTGAAGATATGGAGACATTATTTGTATGGTGTGCACGTCGATATCTATACAGATCATAAGAGTCTCCAATATATTTTCAAACAGAAGGAGTTAAACCTGTGGCAGAGGCGGTGGTTAGAATTATTGAAGGAATATGATGTGAATATTTTATACCACACCGAAAAAGCGAATGTAGTAGCCGATGCGCTTAGCCGCCGATCCATGGGCAGTCTATGTGAAGTCCCTCCAGAAAAGAAAGAGATGGTTCGTGAGCTCCATCAATTAGCTAATCTGGGAGTACGTGCCATTGATTCGGGTAGTGCAAGTATTAGCATTAATGACCCCACAGTTTCATCTTTGAATATAGAACTGAAGGAACGGCAGTATGAAGACTCCCAGTTAAGCCAGTACAGAAACTTATCTCATAAAAAGGAGAAGTCACCATTTGAAGTTTCCACAGATGGGATCCTTAGATACCGAGGCAGACTATGTGTGCCGGATGTGGCAGAATTGCGCCGACGGATTCTAGAGGAAGCACATTATTCTCGGTATTCTATTCATCCAGGTGCAACCAAAATGTATCAGGATCTCAAATTGCTATATTGGTGGGATGGCATGAAGAGGGAAATAGCAGTATTCGTAGCACAGTGTCCAAATTGCCAACAAGTAAAAGTCGAGCATCAAAAGCCAGAAGGATTATTACAGGAAATGGAAATCCCTACTTGGAAATGGGAAGTAATCATTATGGATTTTATTGTGGGATTGCCCCGTTCTCGAGGGAAATATGACTCTATATGGGTGATCGTGGACAGACTCACAAAAGCAGCTCAATTTCTTCCAGTTAGAACCATGTATTCAGCGGAAGATTATGCTAGGCTGTACTTAAAAGAAATTGTGCGACTTCATGGAATCCATTATCCGTTATTACAGACAGAGGGTCACAGTTTACAGCCAAGTTTTGGAAGTCCTTCCAAGAAGGTCTTGGCACTCAAGTCAAGCTCAGCACGGCATTTCATCCACAGACTGATGGACAAGCCGAACGTACTATCCAGACCTTGGAGGATATGCTACGGGCATGTGTGCTGGATTTTGGTGGTAGCTGGGATGAACATTTACCCCTTATTGAATTCACATACAATAATAGCTACCATTCCGGTATTCAAATGGCTCCGTATGAAGCATTATATGGAAGAAAGTGTAGATCTCCAATTGGATGGTTTGAAACCAGAGAAACACAATTAATAGGCCCCGAGTTGATTCAACAAGCAGTCGAAAAAGTTAAAGTGATCCGAGACCGACTGTTGACAGCCCAAAGTCGCCAAAAGTCTTATGCAGATAAACGCCAACGAAGCTTGGAATTTCAGGTTAATGATTGGGTATTTCTGAAAGTATCGCCAATGAAAGGGGTGATGAGATTTGGCAAGAAAGGGAAGTTAAGTCCTAGATACATTGGACCCTATAAAATTGTCCGTAAAATGGGTCATGTAGCCTATGAACTGGACTTGCCTTCGGAGCTTGAAGCAGTTCATCCAGTCTTCCATATTTCGATGCTCCGCAAGTGTGTCGGAGATCCCATAAAGATTGTCCCGATAGACGATGTGCAGGTGACAGAAAAGCTAACCTATGAAGAAGTGCCTATGTCCATCCTAGACAGGCAAATGCGGAAACTTCGAAATAAAGAAGTAGCGTCAGTTAAAGTCTTGTGGCGAAACACTACCCGAGAGGAAATAACGTGGGATGCGGAAGATAGTATGAAGTCCAAGTACCCGTACTTATTCCAACACCCAGGAGAAATTCAAGGTGAAACACAAACAACATAAGGTATGCATGCATTAAATGAAGTGTAACAATTAAAGTATCTGAACACCCCTACTCCCATCATTTGTCAGAATTTTATTGTGTTATGGCCCTGTCAGGCAGTGATGTGATATTATGGGTTGTTGTGACAGGATAGTAGTGCCATATTATAAAGGAAACTCTGGCAAAAAAATTTCCAGAATCCTCGCTGACTTAACATTCGAGGATGAATGTTCCAAAAGGGGGGAAGAATGTTACACCGCGGAAAGTTTCGCGTGAACGTACAACGAATAGACTAACGAAGAATATGAGGGTACAATGTTTTACTAAGAAGGGAATGACTATTTATAGGCTTTGAAAATGTGGAAGTTGCAGATTTGAACTTTGGCTCAGTTGGTCGTAAAATAGAATACGGCCCGTAAAGTGGTTTACGGATCGTAAACTGCCATCGTCCTTCAAACTTCCAAAATTTCAAATTTCTGCCAAATGTCTAAATGGTTAAATACGACTCAAATTATGGACCGTAAAGTAAAATACAGCCCGTAAACTGCAACCGTAAACCACCATAACTCTAATATACCTTTCAGGTTCTATTATGCTTAAATACGGTCGTGAAGGACGGACCGTAAACCAGAATACGGCCCGTAAACTGGGTTTACGGCCACTGTGCACTCCGACTACTGTTCATAAAAATCAGATTTTTGTGATTAATAAAAGGGACCCCTTTCTCATTCATTTTCATTTTATTCCACTCTCCACAAGTCAAGAAACATCTAGAACTCTTTCTACTCTTCATCCACAAGAGAATCAAAGGAAGATCAAGATCAACAACACCAAATCCATGAAATCAAGAGTGTGAAACTCATCAAAGTTCATCTACACCAAGAAATTGCAAAGAAAGTGAAGTAGGGTTTTTGGTATAGAAGAGTATTGCTACTCAAGGATCGTTCCTACAACATCTAAGGTAAGTTTTATGACTTTCTCATGATGATTGAAGTATTAATACGTTGAAACACTTGGATTATGGAAGAGAGTAGTGAATGGGTCATAAAATGTGAATAGTGCCATAATTGAATGATAGTTGGATTGAATTATGAATGTAGATGTGTTGTGAGTATAAAGATGTTATAAATGACGTGTAGACCATGAAATGGGTGTGATATATAAGAAAATGTAATGATGAGCTAAAACCCATAAATGTGGAGAAATTGGAGAAAAATTGTGGGAGGTGGTAGATGTAAATAAATGACGATTGTTGATACGATATTGTGAGTATTGTTATGAATGTTTGGTAGTTGAAATGAAACATAGGAAAAGTAGTATAAACGAAGGAAACACTGCCCAATTTTCCCTAGAAATAGTAGCGTGTTCTTATCATCGATTGACTAACGATGGTATGAATTCTCTCTTGAAGGTAGAGACGTGACATCAAAGGAAATCAAGCGAGCAATAGCATAGTTAAACGACAAAGGTATGTGAGGCTTATCTTTTGTTTCAAAAGGCATGAATCCTTCAAGTCTTATATAATCCTTCTACAAAACGAAGCCTATGAGTCCTCCAATATATCGAATTACATATGAATATGATGGTGATGAGAATGAGCTAGAGTATAGAGATTCAGGAAATTGTGGCATGATGTTCCTATAACGCTAATGATGTTATCTTTGTTACCACTCGCCTTATGCTCTATTTCCTTCAAGGCGAGGCACGATACTCATATATGTTCATAATACAATTGGGGGTTCACGACCTTACGTCATCCTGACATAGTGTGGTTGCCCTTAATGCTTAATGTATGCTCTTAATGCTAATATATGATATGTCTAAAAGATGATTGACAATTCTAGTTGTAATACGATGATGATATGTATAAGACGCCGAAAAATGGTAAAATCATGCTATGCTATGCTATGTGTAATAGTGATGTGTTATGATTGATTTTGTGATGATAAGATTCCACCGCGCCTATTTGACCAGGCATGTCACCGCGAGTGCGGGCTGCATATGATTCCACCCCGCCTAGATGGCCGGGCATGTCACCGCTAAGGCGGGCTGCTATGTTTACACCGAGCCTAGAGGGTCGGGCATGATCACCACAAGCAAGTTATATCTTTTCTTATGATTCATGATGTTTCTATGACACTGTTCATTTCATTCCTGCCTTACATACTCAGTACAATGTTCGTACTGACGTCTGTTTTCTTTGGACGCTGTGCTCATGCCCACAGGTAGACAGGGAGGAGATCTTGCTCCGGACTCTTAGAAGCTGATAGCTGACCGAAAGCACTCTTTTGTTCCGGAGGTGCTTATCGTGTAGAAGTGCTACACTATAAGACTTATTGCAAACAGGATATAATGTGAACATAATAAGATTTGTTATGAAAATGAGTAAAGCCTAGCGAGGAAATGACTAAAAGATATGACGTGATCTATGTGATTAAAGTATTAAGGCGAGCTATAGAACGAATAAGAAAGACTTATGGAGTTCTTCTATAGGGAAAGTTCAGAATAAAGATTATGCGATAATGGAAATGATATCGAACACAAGTGAAGAAGGAGTTGATTGAAAGAAGGAAATAAGAAGAAAGCGAGCTAACATTGCAGTAATAGGTTATGACATGTATAGCCGAGAACACGAGTAATATAAGTGACGGAACTATGACAGACCAAACTATAGAAAGATGAGCAACGAGGTAAAAGGAGTGTCAGAAAAAGGATTGGGATGATAGGAACAAATAGGGATGAACAGAATACGTTTCGAAAATGAGAAAGGGATTATGCAGAAGTAGTGTTTTCTGAAGGGTACAGAGGTAGCATGAGATTCTTCGTGTACAGAATAAAAGATGGACATAGACTGGGGAAATGGTAAGGGAATATTAAAGGAAGCACCCAAGATAGACGTAATTAATTAAGTATGGGTATAGACGGAAAGGGTAAGATAAGATAAGCTACGAACTTAAAGGTATAGTTATAACTAAGTAATTGTATTGTTGTAGTTGATGGACGATGGTGTGTTCGTGTTGAATTAGTTAAATTGCTAAGAAATTATTACCAAAGGGGTTAATCAAGGTGACGATCATGACAAAGGATTTATAACAATAGTGCACGAAAAGTCTACGATAAAGGAATTATCAAGTTGGAAACAATAAAGTCGACACTAAGGATAAGGCTTGAAATTGCCTATAAGAAAAGGGTGAGAGTAGAAACACTTGGTCTAAGGTAAGCTTATATGACCACAGTACTTCTATACCCTGGGGTAATCTGCGATGGACTATGATAGACGGGCATTGTAACACAAAGACTGAAGTCCAAGAGCGGTGTCCAGGAGTTCATGTACCCTGTACATCTTCATAACTAGCTTCATGATTGGATGGTTAAGAGGGGTATATGAATTAAGCAATTAAAGAAGGTGGCTATTGCTAGTAAAGGATTCTAAGTTTTACAAGGAGTGGAAAGAGTCCACTACCATCTAACGACTTGGGGGCACAATAACTATTCAGGAAGAGCATAAAATCATGGGACAGTATGGAGTGGTAGGAAATGTATCGAGGGACATGGAAAAGCTATCTGTATAGTGTGCTTTCTGATTATGTATAGGTTGGGGTAAAGATAATATTACAAGAGAACTTAGGACACTTATCATCGGAATATAAGTGCTACCTAATTGAGAATTTGGAACGACTATAAGTACTAATTAATTACTGGTTGGAGTAAGTGGAATGTGGCCTTGGATGAGTTGCTACCTGGGTTGAATTACTCGAGTACAGATGGTCAGATGAGATTTTATACTATATATAGAAAGGTTCTCGTCGCTTCGTGATTTTGTTAAGGTTTCGTACGTGGATAACCAAAGTCATAAATTATAAAGAGAAGACATGGATATGGTACAACATACCAAGTAAGTTGGAAAAAAGGGATCAAATGAATTTGAGATTGGAAATAGGGACATAGAGCATAATATAAACAGATAATGGTATAAGTACACCCTTAAGGGGGGAAGTAGGTGAGAGAAGTGCAAGTGTAAAATGGAAACAATTGACACTGCAATATATTTGATATGGATACTTAAACTTCAAATGAGATCCCTTGCAGAAACAAGTTAGTAAGATCTGAAAGCCAGCAATAAATGGATAGAAGTCATGATGGTATTTGAGACAGTGCTGAGAATTACTTGTAAAAAAAGGTTCTGAATGATATGACATTAAAAGGCAGATGCTTATGAAAAGAAAGAGTACGATAAGGGAATGGTAATGTCACGACCCAACCCCGTGAGCCATGACTAGTGCCCGAGTTGGACACTCGTATACGTACCTGTTAGATATAGTCAACTGAAACTAAAGATAATATGGAAACTTGCAAAAACATTTAATGTTCACAACGTCATATATATCAAGATAACCTGTCTCCTGAGGAGTCACAACTAATCAAAACGTAATACAATACGCAAGCCGACAAGGCTGCCACTGTAAACTAATATGATATGCAAGCCGACAAGGCTGCCACTACATATAATACGATACACAAGCCGGCAAGGCTGCCACTACAGACAGGAATATCGTTAGCAAATCATATAGACACGGCTGAACAGAACTTATATACAGCCCACACATATGTCTACAAACCTCTAAGAGTATCGATAATGAATTATGACGGGAAAGGGCCCCACCGTACCCCTGGATAAACATATATATATATATACATCAAAAGACCTGTACCAAAAGTCTAGGCTCCGGAACAATGGAGCTCTCCAAACAGCTGAGCAGAAGTCCTAAGCTGGAGGATCACCAAATCGAGTATCTGTACCTGCGGGCATGAAACGCAGCCCCCCCAAGAAGGGGGGTCAGTACGAGATATGTACTGAGTATATAAAACATGAGATACAATAAAGAGGATCATAACTGAAATAGAGATCACAGGAGACAAGTATGACATTCAAGATACCAATACACTTGCCTTATGAAATGTAAATCATGCATATCAATATCATATATCATACCCGGCCATTATGGGACTCGGTGAATAAAGTCATCACATACCATCCTTGGCGCCATAATCACATCATCATATCATCATATACATATATATATATATATATATATATATATACCGTATCCCGGCCCTCTAGTGAGGGACTCGGTGAACAGTGCACGAAAACGTACCCCGGCCCGAGACTCGGTGAAAGATATATTGAGGCATGCACGAGCAGAGTAGTGAGCAACCATATGCAAACTAAGTCATATCTGAGACTCGATAGAATAATCAAAATGAATTATCATTTGAAAATCAAGACAATAATCATATCATGTACCCTTCGAATGTCACAATGGATTAATATCAAAATAGGAAGCCTGAAATCATAGACACGTATCAAGACATAATAAAATAAGTTATGGGGATCAAGAACATTAACCATCCTAGTGTCTCTAAGAATAGGAGCTTCTTTGGAGTCATATACACATCGTCTGTTCGTATATCATATATATTAATAAATAACTTAATTCTAAAACGAAACGGGCAGCATCTCCCCTATATCATTAGTATCTCCCAATTCGGTATATCACCATAATAGCCCAACAATAAATAAATGTAAAAACACAACAGTATACTTAATTTACTTCAACAATCCATCCAATATATATATTCTTAAAATCAATCCCTTAAACTTATCTTTATTTGTAACGGAATTTCGACAGCATTTCCTTTCTATTCTGAACAATCCCAATACCTCAATTCAGCTAACAAACCATTAATATCAACATTAACAAAAATACCCAACATTTATCCACAATAATCTAACTAAATCCACCAAAGAATCCATCCAAATCAACATGTAGTCCCCAACTACTTAATACAACATATACGACAATTACATCAACATTTCCAACATTCTAATCCGCCAAATCTATCAATAAACATGTAAATAACATCACAAACAACTTAAACATACCTTATGTAGTCCATAACCACGAAATCAACACCATCCAAAGATAATTTTTGGTTCAAAACGACGACAATCACTTGTTCTTCACTTCACTCTTCACGGGCCTCAGGATTTGGGGCCTCGAACTTGATCAAACTCTCACTTTCTCTCTCTAACCTCTCCTCCCTCTCTCTCTAACCTTCTATAAGCTTGCTGAACTTTATATCACATTATCATGCTGTTTATGACTTGTTTGGAGTCTATTTATAGTGACAAAGGGCGGTGGAGTGGTCCTGCCACGTGTCAGGCTCTCTACTAGCGGCCAGCGCCTTTGTTCAGTAAAACAGTCATATCTCTTGATTCCGATATCGAATAAATTCCCACGACCTATGGTTGGAAAGCTAATTCAATTATATACAACCTTAATTTTAGGAGTTTTCCCAAATTCCCAAATAATGATGGGGTTATGGTCTCCCGAAGTCAGATCACCCGAAATCGTAACTTCAAAACATCTTTTTAGAGGGCTTACACTTGGATTTGGCTCAAGGGTCCTTCTTGAGTTGTGTTTAACTTTACATATATTGTCCATATAACTTATCATATGTCCTTTATAAAAATCCCATCATGTGGGCCCACCTCAGCTTACGGTTACGAGGGCTATATATCTTTTAACGTAGCATTCCAATCATATTGTACGAATTCCAAATATCATACTCATGCTATCTGCATGCTACTACAGTAGAATTTCATTCTTTATACTTGTAATATTTGCTCCTCCTCGAGCTCACCTTAAGCCGTCTATAGCCTTAGTAACACGAAATTTTCTGGGGTGTAACATCCTTCCCCCCTTTGGAACATTCGTCCTCAAATGTTAAACTAATCCTTCACTCCCAATGCCCTTCACATGCCTCCTTCATTGGTCGATCCTTTCACTTCATTATAACGCATTCCAGCTCTCTCAGTAACCATTTCCGTAATATTTGTTCTAGCTCTTACCTCTCGAGGTGATAATTCCACGCCGTTGTCTTTACTCTCCTTTTCATTTTGCAGTTGGTTGACGATTGTATTGCGAGCTCTTCCGGTGAAATTTTACTCTCTCCCTGGTGCACTTAGTCTTAACTCGACTCTTTCTTCTTCTATAGTTACTCCTTTAAGACGTATCGTTCACTTCATCTTACCTCTCACGCGTAGACGTCCCTCGTCGATTTATTAGACTTTACAATCCCTGGAGCATTTCATGCCTTTGGTAAACTATAGACCCTTCGCAGACTCTACGAATAAGACGAAATTTCCCTTGGTGTAACATTATTTTGCTTCAATAACCTAACATTGCTCTGTTGTTACAGTCCATACTCTGGAATCTTCAGCAACATGAATTACTTCTCGACTTCTTTAACTGTCATTTTGCTTTTAGCTCTTAATCTCGATCTTTTGAGTTGGCTATCAAGTAGCGCTAGAGTTCCCTCATATTATAACTTTACATAGCTGCTCTGTGATATGACTATCATTAACTGGTATAATTCTGAAAGAATTTTTTGATCTGACATATAAATTCATCGTCTTCTAGCAACCCGCTCGTTCTGATTGTCTCTCTTAAACCATTTCACAACTTCCCTTAACCCAACTTGTAACACTTTACGCGTAATATCTCGTGTCGTTTCTTTATTTTTAATTCAAACCCTTCTATTGCCTCTTTACTCAGATTTTACTCTTAGTTTTTCTGCCACGCCTTATGCTGCAATGTTTACAAGAATATGTGAAGGTGCTCAAATTAGCCCGAGAATATCTTAACATCGTTTCGCTAGTCCTTATGCTTTACCTTGTATTTTTCTCTTGTATCTTTCAATCGGTATCGGGACTCAGCTATAGCCATGTCCCATTTCCCTGCAGTACTAACTCGGTAATTTGGCTCAAACCACCTCACACCTTTCCTTAATGTATCCAGAATATCATTACCGCATTGCTATTACTAAATCCTTACTCTTCTTATCAAGTACTCACTTAGTCTCATTCTTAGCATACAAATATTCATAGGTTGCGTAACTATTCTTGTACAACTTGTATAATATATATCCAATCCTAGTCATAATCTTTCCTTCTCCTGATTCATTGTGCTTTACATAACTCATCCGTACTAAAACTCGCTCGTAGCCTATCTTATCATACTCATTTCCCTTCCTTTATTCACCCCTTTGATTTTTCTCATATCCTACTATAGGAGATTTTCTATCCCTTCCCTTTGCTACTTATAAGTCGCAACATATTGCCAAATCTTAGCCTCTAATCTAGTATAGCATTTCTATCCTTTATAATATCTCTTAAGTTACTCGTTACCATTCTTTTGTCGTACTCTTTCTTTTTATAAGCACCCACTTTGTAATGCCATATTATTCAAGTTCTTTACAGAAGCTTCTCCGCACCGTCTCAAATACCATCTTGACTTCTACCCATTCATTGCTGGCTTTCAGATCTTACTAACTTGTCTCAGTAAGGGATCTCACTTAAAGTTTAAGCATCTATATAAAAATATATTACAATGTCAATTGTTTCCATCTTACACCTGTATTTCTCTCACCCGCTTCCCCCCTTTAGGGTGTACTTATATCATTATCTATGTATATTCTGCTCTATGTCCTCATTTTCAATCCCAAATTCATCTGACTCTTTTCCAATTCACTTGGTATACTGTACCATATCCATGTCCTTTCTTTATAATTTATAATTTTGATTATCCTCGTACGAAACCTTAACAAAATCACGAAGTGACGAGAACCTTTCTATATATAGTATAAAATCTTGTCTGATGATCTGTACTCTAGTAATGCAACCCATGTAGCAACTCATCCAAGGCCACATTCCACTCACTCCAATCAATAATTAATTAGTACTTATAGTCGTTCCAAATTCTCAATTAGGACCTACTTTCTCGACTAATTCCCAAAACCTCTCTTAAAATACCACCGCTGGTCGGCTATAGCATCTCCCTAAGCACCATACCACCGTGTAAACTCACCTGTAGCACACCCAAAAAAACACGCATCAATGAAAGGGACAGAGAAATGGAACTCAAAACATAATAGCTAGCTCGAAACAGAGTATCGGGGTTCCCTTTTGTCAGCCTTTACACCCATCTCTTTCACCGCGTAAATGCCATCATTTCTGACACAATGTGCAAGCCATCAAGTTCCACCATAGCACCACCATGATGCAGGGATTAGTATCAATGATCCCACAATTTCGTCCTTAGAAATGGAAGTGAAAGAACGGCAATATGAAGATCCTCAATTGTGTCATTATAGAGACACATCTCATGGAAAAGAGAAGTATTCATTTGAAGTTTCTATGGATGGAATTCTTAGATACCGAGGCAGGTTATGTGTGCCGAATGTTGCAAAATTGCGCCGACGAATCCTAGAAGAAGCGCATTGTTCTTGATATTCTATTCACCCAGGTGCAACCAAAATGTATCATGATCTCAAGATGATGTATTGGTGGGATGGCATGAAGAGAGACATAGCAGAATTTGTAGCACAATGTCCAAATTGCTAACAAGTAAAAGTTGAGCATCAAAAGCCAAGAGGCTTATTGCAAGTAATGGAAATACCCACTTGGAATTGGGAAGTGATAAACATGGATTTCATCGTGGGATTACCTCGTTCCCGTGGCAGGTATGACTCTATATGGGTGATCGTGGATAGATTGACGAAAGCAGCCCATTTTCTTCCAGTTAGAACCACGTACTCAGCAGAAGACTATGCGAGGTTGTATCTCAAAGATATGTTGCGACTCCATGGAATTCCATTATCCATTATTACAGATAGAAGAGAACAATTTACAGCCAAGTTCTGGAAGTCCTTTCAAGAAGGTCTAAGTACTCAGGTGAAGCTTAGCACGGCATTTCATCCACAGATGGATGGGCAGACCGAACGTACTATTCAGACTTTGGAGGATATGCTAAGAGCGTGTATTTTAGACTTTGGTGGTAATTGGGATGATCATTTACCTTTGAATGAGTTTGCATATAACAATAGCTACCATTATAGTATCCAAATGGCTCCGTATGAAGCTTTATAAGGAAGAAAGTGCAGATCTCCAATCGGATGGTTTGAAATAGGAGAAGTACAGTTGATAGGCCCTGAATTGATTCAACAAGCGGTAGAAAAGGTTAAGGTGATTCGAGATCAATTGTTGACAGCCCAAAGTCGCCAAAAGTCTTATGCGGATAATCGCCGACGAGACTTGGAATTTCAAGTTAATGATTGGGTATTTTTAAAAGTGTCGCCAATGAAAGGGGTGATGAGATTTGGCAAGAAAGGGAAGTTAAGTCCTCGATACATCGGGCCTTATAAAATTATCCGCAAGGTGGGTCATGTAGCCTACGAGTTGGACTTTCCTTCAGAGCTTGAATCTGTCCATCCAGTCTTTCACGTCTCAATGCTTCGCAAGTGTCTCGGAGATCCCACAAAAATTGTTCCCATAGATGATGTTCAAGTGACAGAAAAGCTAGCATATGAAGAAGTGACTATTGCCATCTTAGACAAGCAAATACGAAGACTTCGAAATAAGGAGGTAGCTTCAGTCAAAGTGTTGTGGCGAAACAGCAACAAATAAGAAATGACATGGGAAGCAGAGGAGAGTATGAAGTCCAAGTACCCGCGCTTATTCAAACCCCCTGAAGAGATTCAAGATGAAACACCAACATTATGAGGTATGTATGCTTACTTTTCATGCTTTTGGTCGTGTGTGGCCAATTTATAGTTCTATTGTGTTGTGGCCCCGTGAGGCATTGTTATTATGGGTTTTTGTGACAGGATGGTAGTGCCATATTACAGGGGAAACTCTGGCGAAATTTTTATAGAATTTCTGAGTGTTAAACATTCGAGGACAAATGTTCCAAAAACGGGGAAGAATGTTACACCTCGAAAATTTCATGTCGTTGCTTAGTAAATGAACTAACGCGAGCTTAAGGAAAATAGGAAGATCTTAAGATTTTAACACGGATGATTAGTGGTTTTGGAATGCATACGTTAAGATCTTGAAATTATATGAATTGATGAAATAAGAATCGATAAGGACAAGTGGAGTATAAGTGAGGTTTAGGAAAGGTTCCGTAAATTTTTGTGTTAAGGATTGTTTGGTAAGGTTTTATAAAGGACATATGAAGAGATATATGAGTAGTACATGGAAATTTGAGTAAGTCCTAAGAAGGACCCATAAGCCAAATATGGGCATAAGCCATCCAAAAGGGCGATTTAAGGAAACATTTTCGGATGACCTGACTTGGAGGGGCCAAAACGCCATTATAAGTTTAGAATTTGGAGAAAACACTATGAATGAAAGTTATAGATAATTGAAATATCTTTCCAACCATAGGTCCTGGGCCCTCAGACGATATCGGGATCAAGAGTTATCACCTTTTTACTGAACAGAACGACACGGACAGCTTCTTCCACCACCATGTTTCGCAACCCGTGAAACTTTCCACGGACCGTATGTTGGTCCGTGGAATACCCAGTAGAGAAGGTGATCTTCTGATGGTAAACCACGACCAGAACCACGAACCATATAATTTTCCACGGACCGTGGAAGTCCCGACGTGTTGAATAAGTTCTGATTATATAATGATGTTCCCACTTCATTTATTTCATTCCCACACTTCTCTTCATCTCTCAAGACCTCTAGAAGGTTCCACAAACATCATATACAAGAAACCAAAGGAAATCCATGATCAAATACTCCAACCAATAAGAATCAAGAGTGCGAAACCCATTAAAGTCATCTAAGCCAAGAAATTTCAAAGGAAGTGAGTTAGGATTTTTGGTGCAAGAAGAGTATTGCTACTCAAGGCTTGTTCCTACAATATCTAAGGTACTTTTATGATGTTCTCATGATGTTTAAGATATTGAGAAGTTGAAACACTTGAATTGTTGAAGGATATAGAACATGGGTCATAAATGCGGGAATAGTGCTATTGTTGAATAGTAGTTTCAAATGAATCGTGAATATGAATATGTTGTGATTGTAAGTAGATTATGAATAAACTTTAGAACATGGAAATGGGTATTATACGTGAAACAACGTAATAGTGAATTATGGCCATGATTATGGCGAAATTAAAGTGAAATTGTGAAATGTGAATAATATAGATGGATGATGAATGTTGTCTACTATGTTGTGAACATTGTTATGAATGATTGGGAGTTGATATAGAATGAGGGAAAAGTTGTATAAACAAAGGAAATGCTGCCCAAATTTTCCTAGAAATAGTGGGCTCATTTAAGTAACCGATTGGCTAATGTTCATGCGACTTCTCTTGAAGGTAAAAACGGGGGCATCAAAGGAAAACAAACAAGTGACATATTAGCTAAACAACAAAGGTATGTAAGGCTAATCCCTTCCTTCAAAGGCATGAATCTTTCAAGTTTTCCATGATTCTCTAATATGATGGAGCTTATGAGTCCGCAAATATACCAAACTACATGCGAGCATGATAACAATGATGATGAGTTAAAGTATAGAGATTCTAGAGTCCATGATATGATGATCCTATAACATTAATGATGTCATTACTATTAACACTCACCTTATACACTATTTCCTTCAAGGTGAGGTAGAATACTCATAATGTTCATAGTATAATCGGGGGTTCACGACCTCACATCACCCTGAAATAGCCATAGTTGCCTTCAAAGCCTAATGTATGCTCCTAATGATAAATGTGAAATGATGCTAAGTCATGATATGTCTATAAGATGATCAATAATGCTAGCTTATGATATGCATATGTTATGTATGAAAATATCAAGCTATGATAAGATTACGATACGATTCCACCGTGCTAATATGGCCGGGCATGTCACCGCTAAGGCGGGCTGCATATGATTCCACCGTGCCTAGATGGTTGGGCATGTCACCGCTAAGGCGGGCTGCTTTGTTTACACCGAGCCTAGAGGGTCGGGCATGATCACCACTAGTGGGCGGCATACGATGGTTACCCGAACGCGGGTTAATGACGAGGATTATGATGTGATGATATATATGATGTGATGACATATATACCATGATTATGTAACATAAGATATATGTTCGAAACGTATTTGCCTATGACACTCATGCAGGTTATATCTTTCTCTTATGGCTCATGATCCTTCTATCATATTTATTTCATCCCTGTCTTACATACTCAGTACAATGTTTGTACTGACGTCCGTTTTCTTTGGATGTTGTGTTCATGCCCACAGGTAGACAGGGAGGTGAGCATGATCCGGACTCGTAGGAGCCAGTAGCTGATTAGAGAGCACTCCTTTGTTCCGGAGGTGCTTATGATTATTTTTTTGTGTATATTCATGTACATGTATTTTGGGCATGACGGGGTCTTGTCCCGTCCTTAAGTCTAGCACTCCAGTAGAGCCTCGTAGATACACAGTGTGGGTTATGTGGTCTTACGAGGTTGCCATTTTGTATATGCAACCATATATATATATATATATATATATATATATATATTATTTTGATATCCCAAAGGCTTATGTATATAAAAGTATTATGTTTTGAAATGTAAGATGATTTTCTTATGAATTGAGTATGAATTAATAAAGGAATGTCTAATGAGTATGATAAGCAGTAGAACGAGCGGTGCTCGGTGGTTAGCCGCAAGTACCCGTCGCGACCCCTAGCTGGGTCGTGACAAAAGTGGTATCAGAGCAGTTCAATCCTAGGAAGTGTCTACGAGCCGTGTCTAGTAGAGTCTTGTTTATGGTTTGTTGCGCGCCACATCAATAAAAAAGAGGCTACAGGGCATTTAGGAAAAATGACCATCTTTCTTCTCATGAGATCGTGCGATAGAGTTGTGCATAAGATTTAATTCTCCCTAATAGTGTGTATGATTTCAGAATGCCGCCAAAGGGAAAGGCTACAGCCGCCCAGAAGGGCAAGACTACGGCAAAGAGGCGGGTAAAAAGAGAGCCTCCGATGAATATAGAAGAAGGCGAATCACATAATGAGGCCTTATCTAACACTTCCTCCGCCCCGCCTTATGTGGAAGAGCAAGGGGGAGCTCCATCTCCAATTCCTCCACCGGTTGCTTCGGGTCAGCAAATGTCTGAGGCCATACATCTATTGACACAGTTGGTTTCCGCTCAGGCACAACGACAAAATGTGGGTTCAAGTGATCGGGCAGCAAGTAACAAAGCCCGTGATTTTATGAGTCTAAATCCTCTGGAGTTCTTCGGGTCAAGGCCGGATGAAGATCCGCAAAGTTTCATAGATGAGATGTTGAGGACATTGAAGATTATCCATGCCTCCGAAACTGAATTCGTGGAGTTGGCATCTTATAGACTCTGGGATGTGGCAATTTTATGGTATAACAACTGGGTATTATCAAGAGGAGAGAATGCGCCTCCTCCGGTTTGGCAAGAATTCGTGGATGCATTTATTCGTCGCTATTTGACACCGGAGGTCCGTCAAGCTAGAGCGGATAGATTTCTACATCTGAGGAAAGGAAATATGTGTGCCCGGGAGTATAGCATGCAATTTAATTCCTTGGCTAGGTATGCCCCGACTATGGTGGCCGACATGGGAGATCGTGTACATGGATTTGTGAGTGTCTTAGGGCCACATTTGTTCAAGGACTGCTTGACGGCCTTATTGCAAGAAGGGATGGATATTTTCTGAATACAAGCCCATGCCCAGAATTTAGAGGGACGACAACAACCACAAAGGGGTGATCGCGACAGCGATAGAAGACCAAGCAAAAGGACTAGATCTATGGGCACAGGCTATGATTATAGAGGGGGATCGAGGCAGACCTATTCCCGACATTCAGGCCAGACAGTGACTAGTGCGCCTCCACGGTTTGTGGATAGGGTATTTGATCGCTCTTTTCCTTCAGGGCAGGGTCATAGTTTGAGAGCTTCGGGTTCTCAGTTTGGAAGTGATTATAGTCAAAAAAGACCACCAGTCCCACGATGTAGCCGATGCCGGAAGTTACACTCAGGGCCATGTCGTCAGGACACGGATGCTTGTTATTTTTGTGGACAGACTGGGCATTTGATATGAGATTGTCCCTCGCGGTATGGTAGAGGTGGGGTTCAGCCCACAGGCTCAGCAGCTGGTTCTTCATCAGCACATCCTGTAGGGCAGACTCCTCAGATGTCAGCAGGCCAAGGTAGAGGCAGAGGGGCAGCATCTACTTCAGGTGCCACTCAGCCCCGTGTATATGCTTTAGCCGGACGGCAGGATCTCGAGTCCTCTCCGAATATGGTTACAGGTATATTGTCTATATTCTCCCGTGATGTGTATTCATTGATAGATCCGGGTTCTACATTCTCTTATATTAATCCATATGTTGCTGGATGTATTGGGGTGAAACCTGAGCCAATCAAACCTTTTGAGGTCTCTACTCCGGTTGGTGATCCCGTGATAGCAAGACAGGTGTACAAAAATTGTGTAGTTGTGATATGTGATCGCCAGACCACGGCTGATTTGATTGAGTTGAAAATGTTAGATTTTGATGTAATTATGGGCATGGATTGGTTGGCATCGTGTTATGCTAATGTTGATTGCCGATTGAAAGTGGTTCGATTCCAATTTCCGGGAGAGCCCGTGCTTGAATGGAAGGGTAATACAGCATCTCCGAAGGGTAGGTTTATTTCCTACCTTAAGGTAAGAAAGATGATAGCCAAGGGCTATATTTATCACCTAGTCCGAGTTCATGACACCGAGGCAAAGTCGCCAACTTTCCAATCAGTTCCGGTAGTGAATGAATTTCCGGAAGTATTCCAGATGAACTTTCAGGTCTTCCTCCAGAAAGAGAGATTGACTTCGCCATTGATGTGTTGCCGGAAACCAAGCCTATCTCTATTCCTCCTTATCGAATGGCTCTGGCAGAATTAAAAGAGCTAAAGGCGCAGTTGAAAGATTTGCTTGAAAAGGGGTTTATTAGACCCAATTCATCACCGTGGGGAGCCCCAGTCTTGTTCTTGAGAAAGAAAGACGGTTCTCTAAGAATGTGCATCGATTACAGGCGGTTGAACAAAGTGACGATAAAGAATAAATATCCCCTTCAAAGGATTGACGATTTGTTTGATCAGCTACAGGGTGCTAAGTGGTTTTCAAAAATAGATTTGAGGTCGGGTTATCATCAAGTGAGAGTTAGAGAAGCAGATATTCCCAAAACAGCCTTAAGAACGAGATATGGCCATTATGAATTCCGAGTGATGTCGTTTGGGTTGACTAATGCTCCGGCCGTGTTTATGAACTTGATGAATAATGTATTCAGGCCACTCTTGGATTTATTCGTGATAGTGTTTATTGATGATATTCTGGTGTACTCTTGCACATAATCAGAACATGCAGATCATTTGAGGATTGTTCTTGGCATTGTTCGAGCCCGAGAATTATATGCAATATTTTCAAAGTGCGAGTTTTTGCTAACTTTTGTGACATTTCTGGGCCATGTTATTTCAGATGATGGCATTCGAGTCGACACTCAGAAAATTGAAGCTGTGAAAACTTGGCCAAGGCCTACGACGCCTACAGAAGTTTGTAGTTTTCTGGGTTTGGCAGGTTATTACAGAAGATTCATAGAGGGCTTCTCATCTATTTCAGCCCCATTGACGAAGCTAACCCAGAAGTCAGCTAAATTCCAATGGAATGATGATTATGAGCGCAACTTCCAAGAGTTGAAAGACAGATTAACTTCAGCTCCAGTCTTAAAACTTCCAAAAGGGTCAGATGGCTATGTTGGGTATTGTGATGCTTCCGATGTCGGATTAGGATGCGTATTGATGCAGCATGGTAGAGTTATTGCATATGCTTCGAGACAGCTGCGGAAACATGAAAAGAACTACCCAACTCATGATCTCGAATTAGCTGCGATTATTCATGCATTGAAAATGTGGAGACATTACTTGTATGGTGTACATGTTGATATCTTTACAGATCACAAGAGTCCTCAGTATATTTTCAGACAGAAAGACTTGAATCTGCGACAGAGGCGGTGGTTAGAATTATTGAAAGATTATGATGTTAGCATTTTATACCACCCTGGGAGAGCAAATTTAGTAGCCGATGCGCTTAGCTGCCGATCAATGGGCAGTTTATGTGAAGTCCTTCTGGAAAGGAAAGAGGTGGTTCAAGAACTTCACCAATTTGCTAACCTTGGAGTACGTCTAATTGATTCGGGTGATGCAGGGATTAGTATCAATGATCCCACAATTTCGTCCTTGGATATGGAAGTGAAAGAACGGCAATATGAAGATCCTTAATTGTGTCATTACAGAGACACATCCCATGGAAAAGAGAAGTCTTCATTTGAAGTTTCTATGGATGGAATTCTTAGATACCGAGGCAGGTTATGTGTGTCGAATGTTGCAGAATTGCACCGACGAATCCTAGAAGAAGCGCATTGTTCTCGATATTCTATTCACCCAGGTGCAACCAAAATGTATCATGATCTCAAGATGATTTATTGGTGGATGGCATGAAGAGCGACATAGCAGAATTTGTAGCACAATGTCCAAATTGCTAACAAGTAAAAGTTGAGCATCAAAACTTATTGCAAGCAATGGAAATACCCACTTGGAATTGGGAAGTGATCAACATGGATTTCATCGTGGGATTACCTCGTTCTTGTGGCAGGTATGACTCTATATGGGTGGTCATGCATAGATTGACGAAAGCAGCCCATTTTCTTCCAGTTAGAACCACGTACTCAGCAGAAGACTATGCGAGGTTGTATCTCAAAGAAATTGTGCGACTCCATGGAATTCCATTATCCATTATTACAGATAGAAGAGCACAATTTACAGCCAAGTTCTGGAAGTCCTTTCAAGAAGGTCTAGGTACTCAGGTGAAGCTTATCACGGCATTTCATCCACAGACGGATGGGCAGGCCGAACGTACTATTCAGACTTTGGAGGATATGCTAAGAGTGTGTATTTTAGACTTTGGTGGTAATTGGGATGATCATTTACCTTTGATTGAGTTTGCATATAACAACAGCTACCATTCTAGTATCCAAATGGCTCCGTATGGAGCTTTATATGAAAGAAAGTGCAGATCTCCAATCGGATGGTTTGAAATAGGAGAAATACAGTTGATAGGCCCTGAATTGATTCAACAAGCGGTAGAAAAAGTTAAGGTGATTCGAGATCAATTGTTGACAGCCCAAAGTCGCCAAAAGTCTTATGCGGATAATCGCCGACGAGACTTGGAATTTCAGGTTAATGATTGGGTATTTTTAAAAGTGTCGCCAATGAAAGGGGTGATGAGATTTGGCAAGAAAGGGAAGTTAAGTCCTCGATACATCGGGCCTTATAAAATTATCCGCAAGGTGGGTCATGTAGCCTATGAGTTGGACTTCCCTTCAGAGCTTGAATCAGTCCATCCAGTCTTTCACGTCTCAATGCTTCGCAAGTGTGTCGGAGATCCCACAAAAATTGTTCCAATAGATGATGTTCAAGTGACAGAAAAGCTAGCATATGAAGAAGTGTCTATTGCCATCTTAGACAGGCAAGTACGAAGACTTCGAAATAAGGAGGTAGCTTCAGTCAAAGTGTTGTGGCGAAACAACAACCAAGAAGAAATGACATGGGAAGCAGAGGAGAGTATGAAGTCCAAGTACCCGCGCTTATTCCAACCCCCTGAAGAGATTCAAGATGAAAAACCAACATTATGAGGTACGTATGCGTACTTTTAATGCTTTTGGTCGTGTGTGGCCAATTTATAGTTCTATTGTGTTGTGGCCCCATGAGGCATTGTTATTATGGGTTGTTGTTACAGGATGGTAGTTCCATATTATAGGGGAAACTCTGGCGAAATTTTTGTAGAATTTCCGAGTGTTAAACATTCGAGGACGAATGTTCCAAAAGGGGGGAAGAATGTTATACCTCGAAAATTTCATGTCGTTGCATAGTGAATGAACTAATGAGAGCTTAAGGACAATAGGAAGATCTTAAGATTTTAAGACGGATGATTAGTGGTTTTGGAATGCATACGTTAAGATCTTGAAGTTATATGAATTGATGAAATAAGAATCGATAAGGACAAGTGGAGTATAAGTGAGGTTTAGGAAAGGTTCCGTAAATTTTTGTGTTAAGGATTGTTTGGTAAGGTTTTATAAAGGACATATGAAGAGATATATGAGTAATACATGGAAAGTTGAGCAAGTCCTAAGAAGGACCCATAAGCCAAATATGGGCATAGGCCATCCAAAAGGGCGATTTAAGGAAACATTTTCCGATGATCTGACTTGGAGGGGCCAAAACGCCATTATAAGTTTATAATTTAGAAAACCACTAAGAATGAAAGTTGTATATAATTGAAAGATATTTCCAACCATTGGTCGTGGGCCCTCACACGATATCGGGATCAAGAGTTATGACCTTTTTACTGAACAGAATGACGCGGACAGCTTCTTCCACGACCATATTTCACGACCCGTGAAACTTTCCACGGACGGTATGTTGGTCCGTGGAATACCCAGCAGAGAAGATGTTCTTCTGATGGTAAACCACGACCAGAACCACGAACCATATAATATTCCACGGACCGTGGAAGTGTCCGTGGAAGTCCCGACGTGTTGAATAAGTTCTGATTATATATTGATGTTCCCACTTCATTTATTTCATTCCCACACTTCTCTTCATCTATCAAGACCTCTAGAAGGTTCCACAAACATCATATACAAGAAACCAAAGGAAATACATGATAAAATACACCAACCAACAAGAATCAAGAGTGTGAAACCCATTAAAGTCATCTAAGCCAAGAAATTTCAAAGGAAGTGAGTTAGGGTTTTTGGTGCAAGAAGAGTATTTCTACTCAAGGCTTGTTCCTACAATATCTAAGGTACGTTTATGATGTTCTCGTGATGTTTAAGATATTGAGAAGTTGAAACACTTGAATTGTTGAAGTATATAAAAAATGGGTCATAAATGTGGGAATAGTGTTATTGTTGAATAGTAATTTGAAATGAATCATGAATATGAATATGTTGTGATTGTAAGTAGATTATGAATGACCTTTAGAACATGGAAATGAGTATTATACATGAAAGAACGTGATAGTGAATTATGGCCATGATTATGGGGAAATTAAAGTGAAATTGTGAAATGTGAATAATATAGAGGATGATAAATGTTGTCGACTATGTTGTGAACGTTGTTATGAATGATTGAGAGTTGATATAGAATGAGGGAAAAGTTGTATAAACAAAGGAAATGCTGCCCAAATTTTCCTAGAAATAGTGGGCACATTTAAGTAACTGATTGGCTAATGTTGATGCGACGTCTCTTGAAGGTAGAAACGGGGGCATCAGAGGAAAACAAGAAAGCGACATATTAGGTAAACAACAAAGGTATGTAAGGCTAATCCCTTCCTTCAAAGGCTATCTTTCAAGTTTTCCATGATTCTCCCATATGATGGAGCTTATGAGTCCGCAAATATACCAAACTACATGCGAGCATGATAACGATGATGATGAGTTAAAGTATAGAGATTCTAGAGTCCATGATATGATGATCCTATAACGTTAGTGATGTCATTACTATTAACACTCACCTTATACACTATTTCCTTCAAGGTGAGGCAGAATACTCATAAATGTTCATAATATAATCGGGGGTTCACGACCTCACGTCACCCCGACATAGCCATAGTTGCCTTCAAAGCCTAATGTATGCTCCTAATGATAAATGTGAAATGATGCTAAGTCATGATATGTATATAAGATGATCAATAATGCTAGCTTATGATATGCCTATGTTATGTATGAAAATATCAAGCTATGATAAGATTACGATACGATTCCACCGTGCTAATATGGCCGGTCATGTCATCGCTAAGGCAGGCTGCATATGATTCCACCGTGCCTAGATGTGTTGTAGTATGCAAAAAATGGATGAAATTCATGAAGGAGAGAAATATGATATGTGGCCGTGTACCTATATGTATGTGTAGAAGCCATGCTTCAATTGTTTTAACTAGTATTTGGTTGTTATGTTTGTAAATGATAGGTAGAAAATGAAAGTTGAATGAGTTGGAGAATATTGATGTTGTGTATGGCCGTGAGGTATATTAATTTTATTATGTGTACATGGCCGTGTATATTGTATGTATGGCAATGTATATGTGTTGAAGAATGAAGAATAATGAGCAAGTTATATTCGATGTTGTAGTTGTTGTGTCGTAGATTTCATATCGCAAATAAAGGTTTGGTGGCCTTGGTGAAGTATTGGTAAGTGGGAGATTATGTATATTGGTGGACAATGTTCTTGCATGGATAGTAAGTAATGGTATTAGTATGATGTTGAGGAAATATATATTACAAGGTTGCTATCGTGTTTATTGAAGTTGGAAAGTTTTGAAGAAAGTAGCAAATTGATATCACGTGTCTTGAATTAAATGTGTGAATCACTAGTGTGATTATTAAGCTATGATAATAGTATGGCCGGGTTTGAATTCCCGGATTGTGTTTGTCAAGAATTTGGTTATATTGAATGTCGAGGATGGTGTATTTACAGAGGAAATGCTGCCGAAATTTCTGTAGCCAATTGTTTCCTTAAGGTGTTAACTCTAAGTATGCTAATCAGAGTTTTGGTAAAAATGACCAAATCGCAGATTTTGACGAGATTGTGACTCGAGTTTGGAGTAGCTAAAGGAGCGGAAAGAGGTATGTAAGGCTTCACCCTTCTTTCTATGGCATGCCTTGGTTGTAATAAGTCGGGTACGCGCCTCGGGGACAACCCTAATCCCCGGGATCCGCACCTACAGTTTTCAACTTTTCGTTCAATTGAATTGAAGTAGAAAGTGTGCAAAATGATGAAAAGACCTTCTAGACCCCTATAACTTGCCTAAGTGGGACCCGATTACCCTAAGACTCATTCAAGTAACGTTATGACACGTAATATGGGTAAATTGTATACGCTACCTCATCCGGCCCGAGGTGGGCCCGTTACTCTCGAATCTTTCTATAGCCTTGGTTGACTTACTGGAAGTGAATCCAAAGGGGGCCTCTGATCCCGATTTCGTCACCAAGTGATAAGTACTATGGCTACTCCAACGAGAGTGTTTCTATGACGATAATGATAACGGCAATGTCAGATAAGAGAAGGTAGCTATGATAAGTACGACCGGAATGATCCTACGACCGAAATTTCTAAGCTAAGGATCTAATGTTATATGAAATTGATAAACTAATTTCTAAATCGTATTTATATTTCTTAGTTATAACTTTATTTTCTAAGACTCCCAAAACCTATGACTGTCATCTAAAATGCCTACGATTTCATTTTTGGTTACTGTAACATTACTCTCCGTTGATAGTCTCACCTTCAAATACTTGTTCCTTCAAGGTGAGACAAAGCTATCACTAGCATTCCGTAAAGTAATCGGAGATCACCGACCTTATGTCACTCCGATGGATACATGATTTTCCTTGGCTCTCTTGTGTGCCTATATGATATATGTATATAAAACGGGTATACGTGTATGGATATGTATATATATAAGATAAAGTAATTGTATATGAGACAAGTATATGCATAAAAGATGAGTAAATGTAATTGTATGTGTATATGGGGAAAAGGGAAGGGCCACTGTGATATCACCACCTGATCAGCTGGATTCCATCCTGGACGCGCGATGCCCGGACGCGGGATATGGGATGAGCCGTACGCGGCGTCTGTATATATATATATATATATATATATATATATATATATATATATATATATATATATATAATGCGTGATGCATATGTGATGTAATATGTTGGGTCATCGTTGGGGAGGGGGTTGGGAGAGCCGATTGTATTCGGCATCTGTAAGTGTAAATGAAAGATACTGTCTACTGAATTGTACTGTTTTCTGTATACATGAATAAGGGACACCGGGGGGGTTGGGAGAGCCGATTGTATTCGGCGTCTGTAAATGTGAGCAAAAGATACCGTTACTGAAATATACTGTTTTCTGTACACGAGAATAAGTAATATAAAAATGTTGATTCCTATGCCTATGAAAAGAAACGTTTCAAAGATGAAAAGACAAGCCTACATGACAGCCGGCCTAAAGAGGGGCCTTCCTATGTACAGGTTACGTTCTTGCCTCGTTATACGCGCTATGACTCCGTGATATTATTATTGATCGCACTCTATGTTACTGCTTGCATTGTTTTCCATGCCTTACATACTCGGTACATTATTCGTACTGACGTTCCATCTTGTGGACGCTGCGTTCATGCCGCGCAGGTCAGCAGGTATATGGACCGGGTTTCTAGGGCTATATCTGCAGCATCGTACAGCGCTCCAGTCGTTCCGGAGCCTCATATCATTGGTACTATTTTGTGTATGTATTTTCGGGCGCGACAGTACTCGGCCCTTTCTATGTATAAATGTACTATGTCTAGAGGCTCGTAGACAGATATACACAGTCAGTTATGTACAGTTTAATGTATTGTATTCTGAATGGTTCGCGCTCCGGTGTGACGCGATATTAGAAAGATTACTCCTAATGTTAATATGGAAAAAAAAAATATGGCACTGTTTACGCAGGATAACCAAGGGGTGCTCGGTACAAGTATCGGGTACTCGTCACGGCCCGTAGTCGGGTCGTGACAGAAGTGGTATCAGAGCAGTTCGGTCCTAGGGGTTTGTCTACGAGCCGTGTCCAGTAGAGTCTTGTTTATGGGTGTGTAGCGCGCCACACTTATAAACAGGAGGCTACAGGGCATTTAGGAAATGTGACCTTCTTTGTATTCTGAAATCGTGCGATAGAGCTATGTTACCAGGCTTCCATGCTCCTTTTCTAAAACCGATGTTATGGTTTCAGTAATGCCGCCGAAGAGAAAGGCTACGACGGCCGAGAAAGCGAAGGGGGTGGCGGCCCGCAGAGTTGAACGGGAGCTAGACGAAGAAGAATCTCACAATGAAGCTCCCCCTCAGACTGTTCCTGTTCCCCCTGCACCGGCAGAGCAGGGAAGAGCTCCAGCTCCAGTCCCTGCACCTCCAGTTCCACCGCCAGCAGCTCTGGGCCAGCAGATGGCAGAGGCCATCCAGTTATTGACCCAGCTAGTCGCCGCACAAGCTCCGGAAAGATGTGGACACAGGCGACAGGGCGATAAGCGCAAGGGCCCGAGACTTTATTACCCTGAAGCCGCCAGAGTTCTATGGATCGAAGCTAGAGGAGGACCCGCAGGGTTTTATAGACGAGATGCTGAGGACTCTGAGGATCATACATGCTTCGGATACGGAGTCCGTAGAGTTGGCTTCATACAGGCTGCGGGATGTGGCAGTTCTGTGGTACGGTAACTGGATATCATCGAGGGGAGCAAATGCACCCCCTCCGGTTTGGCAGGAGTTAACTGAGGCTTTCCTACGACATTTCCTACCGCCAGAGGTTCGACGGGCTCGCGCCGATATGTTCTTGAACTTGAGACAGGGAAGTATGAGCGTCCGAGAATACAGCCTTCGTTTCAACTCGCTAGCCAGGTATGCCCCCGTCCTGATAGCTGATAGGGGAGACCATGTGCACCGGTTTGTAAGTAGGCTAGGGCCACATTTGGTTAAGGAGTGTTTGACGGCCTCACTCCAGGACGGGATGACTATTACCCGCATCCAGGCCCATGCCCAAAATCTGGAAGAACAATATCGGCCACGGAGAGAGGAGAGTTTTCCAGATAGGGGCTCCAGAAAAAGAGGCAGATTTTCCAGGGCTAGAAGCGAGTATAGAGGGGGGCAGGCACAAGAACAATCCAGGTATTCAGGCCAATCAGCGGCCAGTGCCCCACCTCGATTTGTGGATAGGGGATTTGATCGCCCTACTTATTCAGGACCAGGTCAGGGTGCCAGAGCTTCGGATTCCCAGTACAGAATTGATTCCGGCAGGACGGGGATTCCCCCACCACGATGTGCTCGGTGTGGCAAGCCACACTCTGGGCAGTGCTACTTAGACACCGGTGGTTGTTTTGCCTGTGGTCGGACTGACCATTTTGTACGTGATTGCCCGCTAAAGGATGGAGGAGGCCAAACTCAGCCAGCCGGATCAGGGATCGGTTCGACGTCGACCGTGCGCCCTCGTGGACAAACTTCTCAGGCGCCAGCGGGCCGCGGCCGAGGTAGAGGAGGAGCACCTAGTTCAGCCGGTCCTCCGCACCGCCTATATGCACTGACAGGACGACAGGACCCTGAGCCTTCCGCAGACGCGGCCACAGGTACTTTTTCAGTATCCTCTATGATAGACGTGTTTTAATTAATTCGAAATTTTATTTCTCCCCTATACTGTCCTCTGTATTACTGAACACACTGAGAATTTGGACGAAAAATGGTCATACGCATAGGTAAAAAGGCGAATACGGGAAATTGCGAAGGTCAGAACCGTGAATAAAGGAAAAAACGTGTTACGCGGACGTTTCGAAAACTGCCGAGACCCCAACTCGTTCCATATTATGTGACATAAGTAGTACGGGGAAGCGGAAGTAAAAATATTGACGCCGAGACATCGAAATGCATTAAAGCTTCAAGGTTAAGCGTGCTCAGGTGGGAGTAATCCCATGATGGGTGACCCCCTGGGAAATATGCTAAAAATTCCATAAATGCGGAAATAAGAGACGAATGTAAAAGTAGGTAGCCCAGAGTAAACTGGAATGTGGAAAGTGGTTAGAAACCCCACACGAGTCACATAGGCCGAGACGGACGAAATTAGCAGAAAAAGGGGAAGCCATGACAACAGAAAGCTTTGGGAACGAAGGGGAAAAGTACAGATGTCATAGGGTGAGACCAATATTGAGTCCACACTAACTAAGGCAAGGAATCCCTAATGTGGCGATGTAAGGGAACGTGTCTAGTAAGAGAATAGACTCGGGTGATGCCACGAAAAGGGATCATAACCATGAAAGATGGCAACAGGCAATCTAAGCTCATAAGATGAATATGCTAAGTGGCGTGAGGCATCTACAAAGGAAACCTCCCCGAAATAATATGCTGCGCTATGAGGCAAGTTTAACATTCGAGGACGAATGTTCTAAAGGGGGGGATGATGTTATATCCCGCATTTTTCGCATTCGGATAATTTAAGGTAATTGCGGGAGATTAAGAGCAAGATTATAATTTTGATTTTGTTTGGTGTACAAGTTGTTTATAAAAATTTAGAAGTGAAAATAATGAGAAAGGTCAAGGGCATAAAAGGAAATTCGCAATATGACTCGTGGAAATATGGAGGGAGACGAAGGGCAAATTTGGAAGTTGGAAAAATATTTCATGAATTACATAAACTAGCCAAAAATATAAGTGGGCTTGGAAGTCCTTTTTGGACAAAAATTAAGGGCCCAACCGGCCATATAGGGTCCAAGCCCATAAGGGATTCAACTTGGTCAATAAATAAGATGACTTAGTCATCTTTATCTTATTAACTTCTAGAGAATTCAAGGAGAAGCAAGAACAAAAGAAAGAAGGGAAAAACCCCGAGGCCATTCGGCCATAGTAGAAATTCCAAGGAAAAATTGATAAAAATTTTCCAAAAATCATTTCCTACCAAGCAAAGGGTGCTTATCAAGGTAGAGTTGTTGTTGGAGCAAGAAAGATTCAAAATCATATAAGTTTCCAAGAGATAAGCAAGTGAGAAGTTGAAGAATAAAGGTAAAATTCTAACCTTGTTTTATGTGTTATACATGGTTTATATGTGTTGTAGTATGCAAAAAATGGATGAAATTCATGAAGGAGAGAAATATGATATGTGGCCGTGTACCTATATGTATGTGTAGAAGCCATGCTTCAATTGTTTTAACTAGTATTTGGTTGTTATGTTTGTAAATGATAGGTAGAAAATGAAAGTTGAATGAGTTGGAGAATATTGATGTTGTGTATGGCCGTGAGGTATATTAATTTTATTATGTGTACATGGCCGTGTATATTGTATGTATGGCAATGTATATGTGTTGAAGAATGAAGAATAATGAGCAAGTTATATTCGATGTTGTAGTTGTTGTGTCGTAGATTTCATATCGCAAATAAAGGTTTGGTGACCTTGGTGAAGTATTGGTAAGTGGGAGATTATGTATATTGGAGGACAATGTTCTTGCATGGATAGTAAGTAATGGTATTAGTATGATGTTGAGGAAATATATATTACAAGGTTGCTATCGTGTTTATTGAAGTTGGAAAGTTTTGAAGAAAGTAGCAAATTGATATCACGTGTCTTGAATTAAATGTGTGAATCACTAGTGTGATTATTGAGCTATGATAATAGTTTGGCCGGGTTTGAATTCCCGGATTGTGTTTGTCAAGAATTTGGTTATATTGAATGTCGAGGATGGTGTATTTACAGAGGAAATGCTGCCGAAATTTCTGTAGCCAATTGTTTCCTTAAGGTGTTAACTCTAAGTATGCTAATCAGAGTTTTGGTAAAAATGACCAAATCGCAGATTTTGACGAGATTGTGACTCAAGTTTGGAGTAGCTAAAGGAGCGGAAAGAGGTATGTAAGGCTTCACCCTTCTTTCTATGGCATGTCTTGGTTGTAATAAGTCGGGTACGCGCCTCGGGGACAACCCTAATCCCCGGGATCTGCACCTACAGTTTTCAACTTTTCGTTCAATTGAATTGAAGTAGAAAGTGTGCAAAATGATGAAAAGACCTTCTAGACCCCTATAACTTGCCTAAGTGGGACCCGATTACCCTAAGACTCATTCAAGTAACGTTATGACACGTAATATGGGTAAATTGTATACGCTACCTCATCCGGCCCGAGGTGGGCCCGTTACTCTCGAATCTTTCTATAGCCTTGGTTGACGTACTGGAAGTGAATCCAAAGGGGGCCTCTGATCCCGATTTCGTCACCAAGTGATAAGTACTATGGCTACTCCAACGAAAGTGTTTCTATGACGATAATGATAACGGCAATGTCAGATAAGAGAAGGTAGCTATGATAAGTACGACCGGAATGATCCTACGACCGAAATTTCTAAGCTAAGGATCTAATGTTATATGAAATTGATAAACTAATTTCTAAATCGTATTTATATTTCCTAGTTATAACTTTATTTTCTAAGACTCCCAAAACCTATGACTGTCATCTAAAATGCCTACGATTTCATTTTTGGTTACTGTAACATTACTCTCCGTTGATAGTCTCACCTTCAAATACTTGTTCCTTCAAGGTGAGACAAAGCTATCACTAGCATTCCGTAAAGTAATCGGAGATCACCGACCTTATGTCACTCCGATGGATACATGATTTTCCTTGGCTCTCTTGTGTGCCTATATGATATATGTATATAAAACGGGTATACGTGTATGGATATGTATATATATAAGATAAAGTAATTGTATATGAGACAAGTATATGCATAAAAGATGAGTAAATGTAATTGTATGTGTATATGGGGAAAAGGGAAGGGCCACTGTGATATCACCACCTGATCAGCTGGATTTCATCCTGGACGCGGGATGCCCGGATGCGGGATATGGGATGAGCCGTACGCGGCGTCTGTATATATATATATATATATATATATATATATATATATATATATATATATATATATATATATATATATATATATATATATATATATATATATATATATATAATGCATGATGCATATGTGATGCAATATGTTGGGTCATCGTTGGGGAGGGGGTTGGGAGAGCCGATTGTATTCAGCATCTGTAAGTGTAAATGAAAGATACTGTCTACTGAATTGTACTGTTTTCTGTATACATGAATAAGGGACACCGGGGGGGTTGGGAGAGCCGATTGTATTTGGCGTCTGTAAATGTGAGCAAAAGATACCGTTACTGAAATGTACTGTTTTCTGTACACGAGAATAAGTAATATAAAAATGTTGATTCCTATGCCTATGAAAAGAAACGTTTCAAAGATGAAAAGACAAGCCTACACGACAGCCGGCCTAAAGAGGGGCCTTCCTATGTACAGGTTACGTTCTTGCCTCGTTATACGCGCTATGAGTCCGTGATATTATTATTGATCGCACTCTATGTTACTGCTTGCATTGTTTTCCATGCCTTACATACTCGGTACATTATTCGTACTGACGTCCCTTCTTGTGGACGCTGCGTTCATGCCGCGCAGGTCAGCAGGTATACGGACCGGGTTTCTAGGGCTCTATCTGCAGCATCGTACAGCGCTCCAGTCGTTCCGGAGCCTCATATCATTGGTACTATTTTGTGTATGTATTTTCGGGCGCGACAGTACTCGGCCCTTTCTATGTATAAATGTACTATGTCTAGAGGCTCGTAGACAGATATACACAGTCAGTTATGTACAGTTTAATGTATTGTATTCTGAATGGTTCGCGCTCCGGTGTGACGCGATATTAGAAAGATTACTGCTAATGTTAATATGGAAAAAAAAAATATGGCACTGTTTACGCAGGATAACCAAGGGGTGCTCGGTACAAGTATCGGGTACTCGTCACGGCCCGTAGTCGGGTCGTGACACTAAGTGGGCAGTAAGGTAAGAACAAGAAGGGTTTTGGATCAGGTTCTTATTTGCTTTTCTCATTTAATGATTAATGATCACAATTGAATTACTATGTTCTAGATAATAGTTACTGCTTTCCTATCCGTTCAATACCTTTTGGGGTTTGTTTATTTATCTGTTTCCAATGTATACAAAAAAATAGTAATTAACTTTGGGTCTAGATTGAAGTTTACTTAATATTAACTATGATTTTGATCGAGATGACTTACAAATTTATTCAAGACCCGTTATAAACAATTAAGAAAGGAACGGAAAAACTCTTTTTAGAACTTATTTGCTTACCTTTATTAAGAATCTTTATTACTTTATTATTTTAATTTTTCTTTTGAATAGTTAAACATTAAGAATAAACATACTCTCAACTCTTTGAATATTCTTTACATGTACATCACAATTGAATGGCATCACGTGGAGTTCAATCACGATGAGCAGAGTCAATGCACGAAGTGGAGCTCTAGTGAAAGCGTCGCCCCAAGTGGGACCAGGTACGTCGAGAAACGATAAAAAAGCCCGGTTATAAATTCATTTTGTATGAAGCGCACATATAGTTTTATAAGCAACTCGTCACTCCCTCCTTTCTAATTTCACGTGTGACTTTTTTAAAAGTCTCGAAACTTGACAACTTTTGCTACTACTATAAATTGTGACATGCTTTCATACAATCATAACATCAGAACATTTTTAAGCTTCATGCGACATTATTAAATGCTTAAAGCTTTTATTTAGTACTCTTTTGGACATTTTAAAGAATTATTTTCATCTCATTTTAAGGCGCTTAAGAGAGTCGATCATACCAAAATGGAATACAGGGGAGTAACATCGCATAGGGCCCATTTTTAGCCCTTTTCATATACTGATACCATATTACTCTTAACTTTAAATTTATGTGTGGTTGATTTCTTATTTATTTAGTTCACCACATTAAATTCGCCACCAAAACGAAGGTGACATACATTTTGCTAACAATTTCTTTTGCGAGATGTTATAATTTATGTGAACTAGCTACAACAGATTACGTGGAATACAGAGTAATCTGAGTGTAACGACCAGTTTGGTAGTCATGGCATTTTGACCCATTTTCCCCCGTTGACCTTTCCCCGAGCCCTGTTAGAATGATTTTGACCGGCGGGGATGGGCGACACGATTCCTAAGGTAATCAGACGAGTTTTATGGTGACTTATGAGAATTAGAACCTTAAAGTGAAAAACCTTTTACCGATAGTTTTCTTTTAGGTAAACGGTACTTTTTTTGAAATTTATCGATTCCATGAGGTCTGGAGGGTCGACAATGACTTGGTGGGTATTCAGTTCGGTTCCTGAGGCACTCGAGAGCGTTTTGGGCTATTAGTTGGAAAGATGGTTTTTGGTTGTTGGGGGTTAACCCGGTCAAATATACCTCAAATAGAAATTCTGAGACCACAAGTGAGTCCATAGCGTGTTTTTATGAATGTGTGCTTATCTGTTTTGTTCCTGGGAGGTCTCGGCTGGAGGTCGGGATTTAGGGTGAAACTTGGTGAAAAACCAAAATTCTGCCGGTGCTGGTGTCTTGCCCTAGCGAGCCTATTTGCGTTGCAGCGGGTCCACCCCAACAGATGATTCTCTGCCTAGGCGAGACCATTGTAGCGGGTCCTTGGTCCCAGGAGCAGGAACGCTGAATCAGAAAACCTTTTTTATTTCTAACTTCGAACCCATCTAATAAATCCAAGTGCTTTTTGTTTTGATGACTGTCAAGCTGATTCAGAACTAGATAGAGACCTGGTCTGTGATCTGCTCTCTGTATACCATGCATCGTCAGTAGAGACAGCTGTAAAGCTGAGCTACTCACTGCACACAAGTACAACAGTGAGCTGGCCCATGCTTTAGGTCAAACTATTGAATGAGTGGTCTCTATCCATCCCACATGCTTCCTGCTATATATACAACATGTTGCAACATACTGTGTATCGCTTGGAAAACCTAAAAGTTACCCAAAAGGTGCAGCCGTCGCAGGGCTCTCCATGTGTTCAACAAAGCCAATCAAAAACTGAAGGACCTGATTCCAACACTGAAAATGCTTTAGTCTCCTAGTTTGTTTTAAGATTTGTTTCATGTGGTCTTACCTGTAAACCTACTCTTCTCTTATAAGAAGATGCTGCAGGTATTTTAAATTCTTAGTAGGTGTTAGGCAGCTTAACTTTCAATCTAATAAGTAGTACACTTGTGTCACGTCCAAGCCTAGGTGAGGCGTGATTGACACCTGGCACCTTACTAGGGCCGACCGAACCAAACTATATCTCGCATCATATGTGTCTCGAATGACAAAATAAGGCCAAAGAGGCCAACCATGAAGATAATATCATGCATATGCATATGTACAATGGGCCGACGAGGCTAACAAAACAACTGACAAGACTTGACTAAATTGTATACAGAAAACTGTCTACAAAGCCTCTAAGAACATAACCAAAGCGTATAAGTCGGGAAAGTGCCCCTGACTTACCCTTAAAAAAATACACATATACAATCCCTGGCTCGGCAATGCTCTAGGAAGAAGTGGAGCTCACCAATCAGACTTGGTACCTGGAGGCAGCCTACTGTGGACGATCCTCGTCTCGTCTATCTATACCTACGGGCATGTACGCAATGTCCACAAACAAAAGAATGTCAGTATGAATAATGTACGGATTACGTAAGGCGAAAAGACAACATAATAAACATATACTGCAAAGAAGGAGGATAAGAATCAACCAGGCGTTTCTGACTTACCAATGAGAATCTAGCATGTATGTCTCTCTATACTCTCCTGTGCTTAACGACATCTATGTGCAATACCGTGTCTCTGGCCTACTTATCATCCTGGTGCTATCTGCCCAACTGATCAGTGGTAACTGCCCGACCGACCGTAGTACGATGGTAACTGCCCATCCGCTTATCCCCCGATGGTAGAGCGCATCTACCCGACTGATCAGTGGTAACTGCCCGACCACCCGTAGCATGGTGGTAAATACATATCTGCCCGACCGATCATAGCTAGGTGGTAATAACTGCCCAACCAGCCGTAGCATGGTGGTAAATACATATCTGCCCGACCTGCCGTAGCTTGATGGTAATAACTGCCCAACCAGCCATATCATGGTGGTAAATACATATCTGCCCAACTTGCTGTAGACCAGTGATAAATACAATCAACATCATAATGAGACCTCTATGGGTGATTTTTATGCACTCCTCATAATCATTACTTATTCGTTAATGCCTACATGATTTCATAAGACTTATAAACACATTTCCTCGCCATTAAGACTTCTTCCCGATTAACTAATCCTTTGTTAGTTTTTGGGTACATCATAAGCCTTCCTTCTAACATTATGTACCTCATTAGAGAATCTTATAATTAGCATACTATTCATGTCTTACAACATACTCCTTGTGAACACATTTCTGAATTCATCGGAGTGACGTAAGGTCATTATACCTCCGATTATCATTATGGAGCTATCATCAGAAACATATCTCACCTTGAAGGAACAACAAACATAAGATGAGATCAACATCAATGATATCTTAAGAACATCAAGAACCATAGGCTTCTAGTATTTCTAGGAATAGGGACATTATGGACATCATTTGTGAAAGTTCATAACAATAGGATCATGCCTTAAGAAAGGAAGGGACAGCCTTAACATACCTTGCTGCTTACTTAGCCACTCAAAGTCTACCTTCCGAGCCTGAAAAACTACATCCAAGATGATTCATACGACAACCAGGCCATAAGACCACTTACACACTCAAACTTAACTAGTTAATAAGTTAACAGAATTCGGACAACATTTCTCCTATATCATCTACTTCCTCTAAATTCCAAAACAACTCCCAAACACCATTAACAACATCAACAATAACATAATCAAGATACTACATGACAAACATATTCCAATCCATCCGAAACATCCTTTGAAAATCAGCCCATTAGTAAAACTACGACCTTTATATTATATTTTCCTTCACTTGAAACCATTAAAATCCTCCAAAAACAACTCAATATCAAATTCAAGATGAAGAACATACCTTATACTTGAATAAATACTTATACCTGAATAACTTTAGCCACACCAACTTTTTTCAAGACCAAACTCACCACAACATAGTGTAAAAGCAAGAACAATCACTTTTCAAGAACTAGTTTAGTGTAATCCTATTGAATTCTTGATCTAAGGGGCAATAAGTGTTTAGGAGAAGTATATGGATGTTTCTAGAGCTCAAAAGAAGTGTAAATGATGATTTAAGGGGGATAATGGGGGTTTATACCCTTTGAAAGTCAGTTCCACCGACTTTCCAAATGGGCCCGCGGAGAAGCCATCTGGCAGCCTATCTTGAAACACCCATAACTTTCTACTCCGATGTCGTATCAACGAACGGTTTGTTGAATTGAAAACTAGACTCAATGAAATTCAATTTATATAGGTTATGAATTCCCTAACCCCTCATATTATAGGAGATACACCTCCCTTAAGTTGGACCAAAATTTCTTGTACAAAATTCTGCCACGTTTTCCATAATTTCAACAAACTTAGGCCCCGTTTATCCATAGATACCAAAAAAAAAAAATCTCTTTTTTTGGAATTTTGGAGTTGGAGTTGGAGCTGGAGTTGTGTTTAGCCATAGTTTTTGAAATTGTAGTTTTTGGTGAAATGTAGTTGTAAAAAAGTGAAAAAAATTGAAAAACCAATTTTTTGAGTTGTTCGGAATTCTTATGGCCAAACGCTGAAAAGTGAAAAAAGAAAAAAATAAATTTCGGAATAAAGTGAATAATTCTTATGGCCAAACACCTACTTAATTTCTTCGATTCGCTTGATCTTGAAACCTTTAGACACTTTCTTAGCACTTGTTGAAATTATTCTTTAACCTTATAAGGGTTCCATGACCTCTCCGAGCTTTCATTAGTTTAGTTGCGACGCAAATGACATGAAAATTTTCGAGGTGTAATATTCCCCCCCCCCCCCCCCCCCCCCCTGAAAACATTCATCCTCAAATGTTAAATTCTCAGAGATTTTATAGAAATGTTTTGGCAGAACTTCCTTTGTAACTATATCAGTACCAACCTCTAACACAGCAATCCAAAATATACAATGCCACATAGGGCCACAACAAGCAATAGTAACTCTTTAGCCACACATAACATAACTAGTAAGTGTATCAACATAGGGTGGCTGCTCCTGATCCTGGTGCCTAGCCAAATCGTGTATGCAGTTTTGACCACCCTTGGAGCAAGATGCTCCACTTCTACCTTTGTCTTTATCGGTCGATGTCTGAGGGCCTTGTTTTGGAAACCGTACCGAAGAAGATAAAACTGCTACTAATTCAGTGGCTGAGCTATATCATCTCTATCCCTCATCGGGCAATCCTTCATATAGTGACCTGAAATTCCACATGTATAACATATATCAAAGCCCTGACGATATCATCCAGAATAGGCTCTACCACACTGATTGCATCATGGTAGAGGCATCTGCATCTGCGTTGAGTCCCTCCGGTGCTGAAAACCTGAAACCCTTTTAACCTAACCTGACTCAGAATAAACAGACCTCTCATAACGCGGCCTCTGTGATGGTGAAGGGGTACTAACAGCTGAATATGGGGGCCTAAATTATCCTCTGACTGACTGGAAGACCTAGCCCTCGTACGCTGACCCTCGGACTGCTGTCTCTTCTGATCTTCTAGATTCTGAGCATATTCTTGGATACAAGAGATGTCCATACCGTCAAGTAAAGCAACTGTTGAACACTTATTAATCAGATGAGGCTCGATTCCCGCCACAAACTGGTGCACTCGGTCGTCCATCTTTGCTACAATAGTGGGAGCATACCTAGCCAAAGAGTTAAACTGGAGACTATACCCTTACACACTCTATTTTCCTGTCTAAGAGTCAAAAATCTATTTTCTCTCGTTCGACGAATCTCTGGTGGCAAATAATGTCGAAGAAAGACATCTACGAACTCCTGGCACACGGGTGGAGGTACATTAACCCCTCTAGAAGACATCCAAGTGTCATACCAATAAATGGCCTGTTACACCTCGTGTCTTCCAAGAAGCACTTATCGAATTTGAAACATAAGTACGTTGAGTTATGGTTAAGTAAAACCACTTTGGAATATAAGCAAGCATTATTAAGTATATTTAATGAGTGAAGGATGTATATAAGGTATACTGGAAGGTTTTATAAGGAAATGAGTGGAAGAAATGAAGTAGTACGTCTTTGGAGAAGAAAATTTTGGTCCAATTTGAGGGAATATCTCTTAGCATATGACATGTTTTGAAGTGAAACAAAAGCCTAAAATGAAGTTCGTCGAGTGTAGTTTCCAATGCAATAAACTGCTCATCAATAGGACATCGGAGTAGAGAATTATGAATTATGGACGTTACAAGTTCGGCTGACAAAGCAGAAACGCGTTCTACAGTAACTGCTACAGTACCGACCTGATACAGTACTGCTACAGTGACCCCGACCCAAATTTGGACCTTATAAAAGGGGCAAACCCCATTTTTTCAAAAAAAAAAGAAAATCAGATTGGGAGCTCAGCACCATAAAGGGAAATTTCGTCATAAAAAAGTGAGGGTTTGAGTGATTTTCAAGTGGCGAAGCGTTAATCAAACTCGGATAACGCATGGTTGTGATTCTAGAATTGTTTTGCGGTGGATTTTAGCGTGGATTCAAGTGGATATCGGAGATATTGCTGTTTTAACAAGAATAAGATTGCGAGACCGGAAATAGGTGGAAGAGCCGAGACGTGAATTTTCAGGTATGTTAAGGCTAGTCCCTTTCTTCTAAAGGAATGATTCCTTTCTTATGAATCCTGTAGATGTTTTTCAAATGTCCCATGATCCCTTTCTGTGAATCCATAAATGTTTTCCAAGAATGTTCTTATTCTCAAAAGCTAGAGATTCATGAATCATAGAGTTTTATGATGCTAAAGATAAGCATGTTTTATGATGATGATGATTTTATTTCTAGAAATTCTTATGTTATAATTCCCTACATATTTTCATAACCTCCTTACTTCCACAATTTAAAACTTCTTAGGCATGAATTACATAAAATGAACAAACGACGAACATATGTGACTCTAATGAACTCTAGTTCTCAGTAGTACTTGACATGATAGTTGTCTTTTGGTACCCTAAGTGTAGTTCATCCTATCTATTCTCTCGAATCCTAAATGATGATTCATTTTGTACACGATTGCCCTAATACTAAGTGTTCTCACGTCGATAATAATTCCTTCAAAAGATATCCTGAGATAACATGATTGTGCATCCATAAAAGAGTCTTCATACAAGATTGTGAGTTACTAATGAAAGGCTTGGCATTCGTATACATTTTCATTGCATCACTTCACCGAGTCCCTTACTAAAGGGCCGGGTACGGTAACATATTTACATTTCATCGAGTCCCTTACTAAAGGGCCGAGTACGGTAACATATTTACATTTCACCAGTCTCTTACTAAAAGGCCGGGTACGGTAACATATTTACATTTCACCGAGTCCCTTACTAAAGGGCCGGGTATGGTAACATATTTACATTTCACCGAGTCCCTTACTAAAGGGCCGTGTACGGTAACATATTTACATTTCACCGAGTCCCTGACTAAAGGGTCGGGTACGGTAACATATTTACATTTCACCGAGTCCCTTACTAAAGGGCCGGGTACGGTATATATGTATGTATATGATTTCACTCACCGAGTCCCCTAATGGGCCGGGTACGGTATACCGCATATATGTATGCATGAATCACAACATAAGGTACAAATGCATTGGTATCCCTTGATTATCATACTTATCTCTTGTCATCTTTTCACTCATTCATGATCTTCATTACTGTAGTTCATGCTTTACATATTCAGTACATTTTTCGTACTGACCCCTTTCTTCGGGGGCTGCGTTTCATGCCTGCAGGTGGAGACACTCTGTTTGGTGATCCGCCAGCCTAAGACTTCTGCCCAACTGATTGGAGAGCTCCATTGTTCTAGAGCTTGAGTCATTTTGGTACAGATCCTTTAATATAGACTTATGCATATCTTGGGGTATGGCGGGGCCCTGTCCCGTGATATTTCACTATTATACTCTTAGAGGTCTGTAGACATGTGTGGGTTGTATATATTTTTTTGTCAGCTATATCGACGTAGTTTGTTTTTGATATTCCCGTATATAGTGGCAGCCCTGTCGGCTTGCATATTTTGCTATGTTTTGGTTAGCTGTGACTCCTCAGGAGACAGGTTCATTCCGATATATGACATTATGAGTCTACAACATGCTTTTACAAATTTCCATATTGTCCTTAATTTCAGTCTAATTATATCTAGTAGGTTCGTGTACGAGTGTCCAGCTGGGGCACTAGTCATGGCCTATCGGTTTGGGTTGTAACACTGCCACATCTCATAATCTGTAGGAAGTTAACTCTACTGACTCGATGTTTGAAGCATGCTTCACTCAAAATTTCCTCAGCATCCTATCTATAAAATTCTATGGGTCCTCATCTGGTTTCGACCCAAAGATTTCAGGAGGGTCTAAATTAATAAAATCTCAAACTCTGGCACTAACGGTCTTATCACTAGTAGTGGAAGTGAAAGAGCGAAAATACGAAGATCCCATGCTAATTCATTACAGAAATACACTCCCACAGAAGGAGAATTCATCATTTGAGATTTCTGGAGATGGAGTTCTCCGATGCGGAGGCAGGTTATGTGTTCCTGATGTTACAGGATTACATCACCAAATATTGAGAGAAGCCCATTTTTCCCGTTATTTCGTTCACCCCGGAGCAACGAAGATGTATCACGGTCTTAAATCTATATGTTGGTGGAATGGGATGAAGAAAGATATAGCGGAATTCGTAGCTCAATGTCCTAACTATCTGCAAGTGAAAATTGAGCACCAGAAGCCGGGTGGATTGTTGCAAGCTATATAAATCCCAACTTGGAAATGGGAAGTAATTAACATGGATTTCATTGCAGGCATACCCTGTTCCCGACATAATTATGATTCTATATGGGTGATTGTGGATAGACTCACGAAGGCAACTCATTTCTTACGGTCAGAACTACATATGTAGCAGAAGATTATGCAAAGCTTTATGTTAAAGAGATAGTGCGACTTCACGGTCTTCCAGTATCTATTATCTCCGATAGAGGGACTCAGTTTACAGCCAATTTTTGAAAATCTTTCCAAGAAGGTTTGGGGACTCAGGTGAGTCTTAGCACGGCATTTCACCCGCAGACTGACGGACAAGCTGAACGTACCATTCAGACTCTTGAGGATATGCTACGGGCATGCATATTAGATTTTGGAGGTAATTGTGATGATCATTTACCACTTATTGAGTTTGCTTACAACAACAATTATCATTTTAGCATCCAAATGGCCCCGTATGAGGCTTTATATGGGTGAAAGTGTAGATCTCCAATTGGGTGGTTTGAAGTAGGAGAGACCAAATTGATAGGGCCATAATTGGTCCAACAAGCTATAGAGAAAGTCAAGCTTATACAGGATAGATTATTAACATCCTAGAGTCGTCAAAAGTCCTATGCGGATAATCGTCGAAGGGACTTAGAGTTTCAAGTGAAAGATTGGGTATTTTTGAAGGTGTCACCAACGAAGGGCGTCATGAGATTCGGCAAGAAGGGCAAGCTTAGCCCCCGGTACATCGGACCTTATGAGATTATACGTAAGGTAGGCCAGGTGGCTTACGAATTAGATCTACCTCGTGATTTAGAGTCAGTTGACCCAGTTTTCCATGTATCGATGCTCCGTAAGTGCATTGGAGATCCTTCTAGAATTGTACAATAGATGATGTCCAAGCTACTAGACAATTATCTTATGAAGAAGTCCCCATTTCCATTTCAGATAGGCAAGTACAAAAACTCAGGACCAAAGAGGTAGCTTCGGTTAAAGTTTTATGGAAGAATAATAATAGAAAGGAAATGACTTGGGAAGCCAAAGAAAACAAGAAGTTCAGGTACCCGCATTTATTTTCACCCCCAGAGGAGACTCAGGCTGTCACGACCCAGCCCCGTGGGCCATGACTCGTGCCCGAGATGGACACTTGTATACGTACCTGTTAGATATAGCCAAACTGAATCTAAGAACAAAATGGAAACTTGCAAAGGAACTCCAAAGGTTCATAACGCCATCATATATATATATATATATATATATATATATATATATATATATCAAGATAACCTGTCTCCTGAGGAGCCACAACTAATCAAAACATAATGTCATACGCAAGCCGACAAGGCTGCCACTACATGTCTATATGATACGCAAGCCGACGAGGCTGCCACTACATATCAATACCATACGCAAACTGACAAGGCTGCCACTATAGACGAACATATCCATAGCATATCATATAGACACAGCTGGACAAAACATATACACAACCCACACATATCTCTACAGACCTCTAATAGTATCGATATTAAAATATGATAGGACAGGGCCCCGCTGTACCCCTGGATAAACATATATATACATCAAAAGATCTGTACCAAAGGTCTAGGCTCCGGAACAATTGAGCTCTCCAAGACAGCTGAGTAGAAATCCTAAGCTGGAGGATCACCAAATCGAGTATCTGTACCTGCGGGCATGAAACGCAGCCCCCCGAAGAAGGGGGGTCAGTACGAGATATGTACTGAGTATATAAAACATGAGATACAATAAAGAGGATCATAACTGAAATAGAGATCACATGAGACAAGTATGACATTCAAGATACCAATACACTTGCCTTATGAAATGTAAATCATGCATATCAATATCATATATCATACCCGGCCATTATGGGACTCGGTGAATAAAGTCATCACATACCATCCTTGGCGCCATAATCACATCATCATATCATCATATACATATATATATATATATATACCGTATCCCGGCCCTCTAGTGAGGGACTCGGTGAACAGTGCAGTGAAACTATGCACGAAAACGTACCCCGGCCCGAGACTCGGTGAAAGATATATTGAGGCATGCACGAGCAGATTAGTGAGCAACCATATGCAAACTAAGTCATATCTGAGACTCGATAGAATAATCAAAATGAATTATCATTTGAAAATCAAGACAATAATCATATCATGTACCCTTCGAATGTCACAATGGATTAATATCAAAATAGGAAGCCTGAAATCACAGACACGTATCAAGACATAATAAAATAAGTTCTGGGGATCAAGAACATTAACCATCCTAGTGTCTCTAAGAATAGGAGCTTCTTTGGAGTCATATACACAGCGTCTGTTCGTATATCATATATATTAATAAATAACTTAATTCTAAAACGAAACGGGCAACATCTCCCCTATATCATTAGTATCTCCCAATTCGGTATATCACCACAATAAATAAATCTCAAAACACAAAATGTACTTAATTTACTTCAACAATCCATCCAATATATATATTCTTAAAATCAATCCCTTAAACTTATCTTTATTTCTAACGGAATTTCGACAGCATTTCCTTTCTATTATGAACAATCCCAATACCTCAATTCAGCTAACAAACCATTACTATCAACATTAACAAAAATACCCAACATTTATCCACAATAATCTAACTAAATCCACCAAAGAATCCATCCAAATCAACACGTAATCCCCAACAACTTAATACAACATATATGACAATTACATCAACATTTCCAACATTCTAATCCGCCAAATCTATCAATAAACATGTAAATAACATCACAGACAACTTAAACATACCTTATGTAGTCCATAACCACGAAATCAACACCATCCAAAGCTAATTTTTGGTTCAAAACGACGACAATCACTTGTTCTTCACTTCACTCTTCACGGGCCTCGGGATTTGGGGCCTCGAACTTGATCAAACTCTCACTTTCTCTCTCTAACCTCTCCTCCCTCTCTCTCTAACCTTCTATAAGCTTGCTGAACTTTATATCACATTATCATGCTGTTTATGACTTGTTTGGAGTCTATTTATAGTGACAAAGGGCGGTGGAGTGGTCCTGCCACGTGTCCACCACGTGTCAGGCTCTCTACTTGCGGCCAGCGCCTTTGTTCAGTAAACCAGTCATATCTCTTGATTCCGATATCGAATAAATTCCCACGACCTATGGTTTGAAAGATAATTCAATTATATACAACCTTAATTTTAGGAGTTTTCCTAAATTCCCAAATAATGATGGGGTTATGGTCTCCCGAAGTCAGATCACCCGAAATCGTAACTTCAAAACATCTTTTTAGAGGGCTTACACTTGGATTTGGCTCAAGGGTCCTTCTTGAGTTGTGTTTAACTTTACATATATTGTCCATATAACCTATCATATGTCCTTTATAAAAATCCCATCATGTGGGCCCACCTCAGCTTACGGTTACGAGGGCTATATATCTTTTAACGTAGCATTCCAATCATATTGTACGAATTCCAAATATCATACTCATGCTATCCTTATGCTACTACAGTAGAATTTCATTCTTTATACTTGTAATATTTGCTCCTCCTCGAGCTCACCTTAAGCCGTCTGTAGCCTTAGTAACACGAAATTTTCTGGGGTGTAACATCCTTCCCCCCTTTGGAACATTCGTCCTCAAATGTTAAACTAATCCTGCACTCCCAATGCCCTTCACATGCCTCCTTCATTGGTCGATCCCTTCACTTCATTATAACGCATTCCAGCTCTCTCAGTAACCATTTCCGCAATATTTGTTCTAGCTCTTACCTCTCGAGGTGATAATTCCACGCCGTTGTCTTTACTCTCCTTTTCATTTTGCAGTTGGTTGACGATTGTATTGCGAGCTCTTCCGGTGAAATTTTAATCTCTCCCTGGTGCACTTAGTCTTAACTCGACTCTTTCTTCTTCTATAGTTACTCCTTTAAGACGTATCGTTCACTTCATCTTACCTCTCACGCGTAGACGTCCCTCGTCGATTTATTAGACTTTACAATCCCTGGAGTATTTCATGCCTTTGGTAACATATAGACCCTTCGCAGACTCTACGAATAAGACGAAATTTCCCTTGGTGTAACATTATTTTGCTTCAACAACCTTACATTGCTCTGTTGTTACAGTCCATACTCTGGAATCTTCAACATCATGAATTACTTCTCGACTTCTTTAACTGTCATTTTGCTTTTAGCTCTTAATCTCGATCTTTTGAGTTGGCTATCAAGTAGCGCTAGAGTTCCCTCATATTATAACTTTACATAGTTGCTCTGTGATCTGACTATCATTAACTGGTATAATTCTGAAAGAATTTTTTGATCTGACATATAAATTCACCGTCTTCTAGCAACCCGCTCGTTCTGATCGTCTCTCTTAAACCATTTCACAACTTCCCTTAACCCAACTTGTAACACTTTACGCGTAATATCTCGTGTCGTTTCTTTATTTTTAATTCAAACCCTTCTATTGCCTCTTTACTCAGATTTTACTCTTAGTTTTTCTGCCACGCCTTATGCTGCAATGTTTACAAGAATATGTGAAGGTGCTCAAATTAGCCCGAGAATATCTTAACATCGTTTCGCTAGTCCTTATGCTTTACCTTGTATTTTTCTCTTGTATCTTTCAATCGGTATCGGGACTCAGCTATAGCCATGTCCCATTTCCCTGCAGTACTAACTCGGTAATTTGGCTCAAACCACCTCACACCTTTCCTTAATGTATCCAGAATATCATTACCGCATTGCTATTACTGAATCCTTACTCTTCTTATCAAGTACTCACTTAGTCTCATTCTTAGCATACAAATATTCATAGGTTGCGTAACTATTCTTGTACAACTTGTATAATATATATCCAATCCTAGTCATAATCTTTCCTTCTCCTGATTCATTGTGCTTTACATAACTCATCCGTACTAAAACTCGCTCGTAGCCTATCTTATCATACTCATTTCCCTTCCTTTATTCACCCCTTTGATTTTTCTCATATCCTACTATAGGAGATTTTCTATCCCTTCCCTTTGCTACTTATAAGTCGCAACATATTGCCAAATCTTAGCCTCTAATCTAGTATAGCATTGCAATCCTTTATAATATCTCTTAAGTTACTCGTTACCATTCTTTTGTCGTACTCTTTCTTTTTATAAGCACCCACTTTGTAATGCCATATTAATCAAGTTCTTTACAGAAGCTTCTCCGCACCGTCTCAAATACCATCCTGACTTCTACCCATTCATTGCTGGCTTTCGGATCTTACTAACTTGTCTCAGTAAGGGATCTCACTTAAAGTTTAAGCATCTATATAAAAATATATTGTAATGTCAATTGTTTCCATCTTACACCTGCATTTCTCTCACCCGCTTCCCCCCTTTAGGGTGTACTTATATCATTATCTATGTATATTCTGCTCTATGTCCTCATTTTCAATCCCAAATTCATCTGACTCTTTTCCAATTCACTTGGTATATTGTACCATATCCATGTCCTATCTTTATAATTTATAACTTTGATTATCCTCGTACGAAACCTTAACAAAATCACGAAGTGACGAGAACCTTTCTATATATAGTATAAAATCTTGTCTGATGATCTGTACTCTAGTAATGCAACCCATGTAGCAACTCATCCAAGGCCCCCCGGAGAAGGGGGTCAGTACGAGATATGTACTGAGTATATAAAGCATGAAATACAATAAAGAGGATCATGACTGAAATAGAGATCACAGGAGACAAGTATGACATTCAAAATACCAATACACTTGCCTTATGAAATGTAAATCATGCATATCAATATCATATATCATACCCGGCCCATTATGGGACTCGGTGAACAAAGTCATCACATACCATCCTTGGCACCATAATCACATCATCATATATAAATATATAAGGTACCCGGCCCTCTAGTGAGGGACTCGGTGAACAATGCAGTGAAACTGTGCACGAGAGCATACCCGGCTCGGGACTCGGTGAAAGATATATTGAGGAATGCACGAGCAGAGTAGTGAGCAACCATATGCAAACTAAGTCATATCTGAGACTCGATAGAATAATCAAAATGAACTATCATTTGGAAATCAAGACAATAATCATATCAAGTACCCTTCGAATGTCACAATGGATTATATCAAAATAGGACGCCTGAAATCATAGTCACGTATCAAGACATAATAAAATAAGTTCTGGGAATTAAGAACATTAGCCATACTAGTGGCTCTAAGAATAGGAGTTTCTTTAAAGTCACATGCTCGTCGTCTATTTGTTTATAAAGATCATGCCAAAAGAAAGAAGGGTTAGCTTTACATACCTTTAACGCTTATCTGTGAAACGATACGTATACGCTGCCCGAAGTGTCTCAACCTATATTAAGACGTAAAGACTATGGTTAAGCTACGGAAAGGCATAAAACGTACTTCAGCGTTAGTAGCTTATTTCTAAACAATTGGGCGGCACTTCCCCTATATTGTTCACTTCCCTTTCTTCCAAGCCAACTATAAAACGACCAAGTCAGCATCAACAACCACACGTTCAAATACTATACCAAGACTAGCTAAGACATGATCCATGAATACTTCGAACAACCCACATAGCATTCCAATCAGTCCACATATTACAACATTCAATAATCGTTAGCATAACGGCTACGACATATTCAAGTTGCTCCTAATAATATACAACCACCATACTTCATCGAAATGACTCTATAATAGTCCAACAATTACAACAACCCAACACATAATCTTAATTACACTTAGTCCTCCAATTCAACACAAATAACAACACGTCCCAAATAGCCCTTAAAACAAATACAACTTCAACTTGAAATATAAAATTCTTCCGTTTTCATTATATATTCAATGACAACAATAACAACAACACTAGTTAAAATTAATTCACTATTTCTAGATTAAGGCAGCCCCTATACGACCCAAACAAAGTCTCAACATCAACATACACAATTCTTGCATCCAATTCCACATCCACCAATTCATACAAATACCAAATCATCACTAAAACATGTAAGAGGGAATTAAACCTTACCTTAGGAACTTGATTTTTCTTGCAACACTTGAGGTTGATCAAGGGCTGCCATGGCCGTGAGCTTGGCAGCCATGGTTGGTCATATTCCCTTCTTCAATTCAAGATAAGATAGCAATTTTAATGGTGTAAAATAGCAGCTGGCCGTGAGCTCAAGGGGCTGCTGCCATGGCCATGGTCGTGACCCTCTCTCTCTATCATAGGAGTTCCTCCCTCTTAATTTTATTTGGTGAAGATGAAATGAATTGTTATGCTTGGTCATCAACTAACCTATATATGCTGCCCATTATGTTGACATATGGCAGCCTATTGACATGTGTCTCATTAACATGTCCTCACCCATGCCTAATCACAATTGTCCACATTTTCGTGAGGCCCACCTAATACACTAATTAGGCTAATTAATCATTAATCCCCACTTAATAATCTAGTCATGGTTAGTTAATCCCTAATCTCCACTAATATTTCCACACTAATTGAAATTTACAAGCAAATTGTGCACTTATTAAAATCGGGATTAAAAAGTCCTTGTCTCACATCTCAAAAATAACCTTGTCCTTGAATTCATGTCGATTAGCTTACGAATAATCCAACGTAAAAAAATACGGGGTATAACACAGGCAGAGACGCCATTATCCTCAGGTATGTAGTGTTTTCCTTGATGTTTTCCTGGCCGTATGTGGCCATGGCTATTGATATTGTTGTTGTTGCCCTGTGAGGCGATGTATTTTAGGTTTCTATTGCAGGATGGTAGTGCCATATTATAGGGGAAACTCTGGTGAAATTTTTATAGAATCCCCAAGAACCTAACATTCGAGGACGAATGTTCCTAAGGGGGGAAGAATGTTACACCTTGGAAATTCCGGATTTGTTGCCTTGTGAATAGGCTAATATGAGCTTAAGGTGATTATGAAATCCTTACAAGATTAAGGGAAGTATTAGATAGCTTAGGGTGCATACCATAATATTTTGAAGTTTGTACAAATATGTGAAATTTGGTTTGTTGAGGGAATTGAGATATAAGTCGTGTTCGGGAAGGTTTTTGCTATCATTGAGCTAATAATTATTTTGTGATGTCTTGAGGGGCTGCTATAGGGCCTATTTTATGGTTAATGAAGTATTATGTAAGTGCCAAGAAGGTTTCACGTGGATTGGAAGTCAAACGAATCAACGAGAGGAAGTTTCGCATAACTGGGAGTTATACGACCCTTTATACGGTCCATATAAGGAGGGCCCGTATAAGATGACCCCCACAAAAAGGGTCGTTTTCATGGTGGTGTTAGACGACCACTTATACGGTCCGTATAACATTATACGGTCCCTATAAGAGGGTCTGTATAACTTGAACTATATCAGAATGAGACTTTCCCATGGTGGTGATATACGGTCCACTTATATGGACCGTATACTATTAGACGGACCGTATAAGTGGTCCGTATAAGTCCATCGGGTTGAAATTTTATGTTTTGTATAAATAAATGGCCTTTGTTCATTTATTTCATTTTTCATCTTCCACAAGTCTTGAGAGCACAAAACCCTTCTCCAAGCATATTCCACCCCAATCCAAGAGAAAGCAAAGATTCAGAGGCAAAAATCAAAGTGTTCATGTGTTAGAAGGCTTCCTAGGGTTAGTAGACTACAACGGATTCTTGGATATTGAGGCTAGGGTTTTCACATAAGTTAATAGCTGCTCCAAAGCCCACTCCCATGAGATAAAAGGTTAGTTTTCATGCTTATTTCATGTTATCATGAATGCTTGGTTTTTGAAGAACTTGGGTTGAAGAAGAAAGTAGAAAATGAGGGTAAAATGTAACTTTTATGATGTTTTTGAGTAGTAAGCTAACTTGAGTCATAATTCTTAGTATAATATAGACATAATCCTGTTATGGAAGGTAGTAATGGTGATGAGGAAGTATTGTATGAAAATGTGCTAAAATGGGTGTGAAGTTGTTTGTGTAAGTTGAAAATAAGGATGAATTTTGAAGACTTAGTGGAATCTGATTACTTGATTATGATATTGTGGATGTTATTGTGGTTTTTGGGAGTTGTTTTGTAATATGGTGGAAGTTGACGAAATAGGGGGAAATGCCGCCCAATTTTCATTAGATCATGAAATATTCTAGTTTGGATTTCAGTGTGTCATTAAAGCTTAACCATGGTATGAATCCTTCTAAATGTAGATTGTTCAAGCCTCGATGGTGAACGTTAAGTAGTTAAGAAGAGAAAGAGGTATGTAAGGCTAACCCTTCTTTTATTAAGGCATGGTTCCCTTGCTATATATCCTTTCATGAGTTCCATAATGTCTTCCAAGTGACTCTATCTCTAAGATTACTAAAGTTCATGATCCTCGATGCTTTCGCAATCCTATTGCTTCCCTTATATGATAGTTGATCCTCTAAGGATATATGCAACGAAAACGATGATAGTAATTATGTTGATGATACTTATGGACTCTCATGTATACGCATCTAAGTATGTATGACTATTATGTAACACTGAGCTTACATGGTCGGGTATGATACCTATTGCGCGCACACCGCTGCAGTTGGGTACGAATAACATTGAGCCTTCGTAGGGCCAGGTATGTATAATCACCGAGCCTCGTCATAGCCAGGTATGTGAACCACCGAACCTTCATGGTCGGGTATGATATAGATACAAATACAAATACAAATAAAAACGTATGTGTGTATATATATATATATATATACATAGGCATGAGCAAGTATTGGAAATGAAGGTCCCTATGAAAGATAAGCAAATAAATATGATAATGACCAATAGAGGTACAAATGGCTCTATTACCTCTTGCTTCTCCCATCTTATGCTATATCATATGCCACTTCTTACGATATTTCTTATGCTCCTATTATGATGTTGATTATGCTTGATTCCGCACTATTTAACTTATATATTCAGTAGATTATTCGTACTGACGTCCTTTTGTTTGTGGATGATGCGTCATGCCCACAGGTGGATAGGGAGATAGGCTTCATCCATAGATTTCTTATTCAAGGACTGTGTAGAGGAGCTCCATTCCATCCGGAGCTACAACTTTTAGGTATTATTCTTTTGTGTACATACGTATGGGCATGGCGGGGTCCTGTCCCGCCTATACGATGTTACATACTCTTCTTAGAAGATCGTAGACAGTTGTGTATGGTTAGATGTCTTGCAGCCTTGTCGGCTCATATTTTGTATATCATTTTGATAGCCTCGTCGGCTTGGGCATATGGATATGGGCATTGTTGTTGATGATGATATAAATGTTTTGTTGCCCAATGAGATTAGTATTATTGATGCAGGGAAATTATGAGTAGGCCATGTAGTTCACCTAGATGTAAATGTGAATATACGATAAGAGGTACCCAGGTGGGTTAGCACCGTGTGCTTGTCATGGCCCTCCGGTGGGGTCGTGACATCACCATAGCTCGTACCCTGTCGCTAGGCCTGAGCAGCTACTAACTGCATCAATAATAGAATAGCTTCTCGTATCTCCTGATCTAGGAATCAGATGGAGGAACTGGGGGTGCTGGAGCTCCTGTATGCTCCTATGGAGCGGGCGAGCGATAAGAGGTCTAAAAAGGAACCTTATTTTGGGACTTGCCCTCCTGAACATCAACAGATGGTACCTGATCAGTTCTCCTACCTGCCACTGACTTGCCCTTCTAGGCTGCTAAAGCTTTCCTCATTACGGGCATTACTGAAATCATAACATATGTTCAGGAAAAGGGGAATTATCATAACATGGTTCTATCGCACGATCTAAGATGGGCAAGAAATGAAATTTTCCTAAATGCCCTGCAACCTCCTGTTTATAAGTGTGGTGCACTGCACACCATAAAAAAGACTCTGCTAGAGACGGCTTGCAGAAATCCCAGGACAGACCTGCCCTGATACAACTTTGTCACGTCCCAGCATAGGTCAGGCTTGATTGGCACTCAGCACCTTACTAGGGCCGAGCGAACCAAACTATATCTAGCATCATCTATGTCTCGAATGACAAAATAAGGCCAAGGAGGCCAACCATGAACATAATATCATGCATATGTGTCACACCCTAACCCTGCTAAGGTGTGATGGGCACCCGACCCCACATTCGGAGTCGAGCGAACTCGCTGACTCTCATTACATACATAATCTTTTTGGACTTTCAAATCAAATAAAATGAAATACATAATGAGAGCCTTCAGAATTTTTTTTTTTTTTCGTATTCTCAATTCAAACAAAATCTGTAATCATATGGAACTTATCACATAACACAGAATGACACATCGGCTGATGGAGCCGCTTACAAAACTGACATCCTATACCCACGACACTGTCTGCAAAGTCTCTAATCATCACTCATAAATCATAACATATAAACTAAGACTCGGCAACACTCCAGAAGGAAGTGGGCCTCGCCAATCCCGCTGGAATACCTTCTAGCAAAGTCTTCTACTCATCTGGGTGTACCTGCGTGGCATGAAACATAGCCCCCGAAGAAAGGGGGTCAGTACGGAATATGTACTGAGTGTGTAAAGCATGGAATACAGAAAATAGAACCAAAATCCAAACTAACCGGACAAAAGTAAGTACATTATTCAGAATACCAAAATGCTTACTTTTCCGGACGCAAATCAGGTATACCGATGTCATATGTCAGAAGAAGTACAGAAAATAAGTAAACCGTCCAGAGTGCCAAAATACTTACTTTCCTAACACAGACCATGCGTGCCGACATCATATGTCATCATATACATATACATATAACAGATCCCGGCCCTTCAGTGAGGGACGCGGTGAACAGAATCATCAATGCATGTCGAAATCGTATATCATAAATGCATATAACAGATCCCGACCCTCTATTGCGGGACGCGGTGAACAGAATCATCATATGCCATCCTGGCCGCCATCCCCATATCATCATAACATCATAAACAGATGTACATATAACAGAACCCGACCCGTAAGGGAGAGGGACGCGGTGAACAATCCAGAGGAAGACGCACGATAACAGAACCTGGCCCGGGACGCAGTGAAGAACATACTGAGGCATGCACGAGCAGAGTAGTGCGAAACTATATGCACATAAATTAAGACTCGATAGATACGTACACTTACCGACATTTGAAGGATCAGAAACAAGTTTCGGGTCAATCCGACTTAGTATAAGAAAGTTATGGGCGTTTTAAGTATAGAACCTTTTACGAACGTTTCAGAAGCCATTTTTGTAAAATCAAAGCAACAATCATATCAAGTACCTTTCGGATATCGTTACGCATCAAATCAAATAGAGCTTTTGGAACCATATGTACGTATCAAATATATCAAAGACTCAACGGAATAATCAAACGTGCTATCCTTTGAAAATCAAGTCATTAGTCATCTCCAATATTCTCTCGAATGCCATTCAGAAACATATCAAATAGAACTTCGGACATCATAGATACGTATCAAAACCACATGAAATAGCGTATAGAACTCTTTTAAAAACATATCAAAAGTGCATAAGAATCATAAACAGACTCGGAATCCAAGAATAGAGTAACCCCGAGGTGCATATCATACCTTATTTGGCTCTAGGACATGCCAAAAGAAAGAAAGGGTAAGCCTTACATACCTGTTCCACGTCCTATTAGCTACGCTTATTGTTCAAACTTGCTAGTCTACATTCAAGATGATTTACACAATTGTTAGACTCATCGCCATACATTTGTCTTAATCTTTCAAGTAAATTCATTTATATTCTGCCGAAATTTCGGCAGCATTTTCCCTGTAAATACACCATCCCCGAGAATCCAACTCGGCCAATTCAACAATCAACAATCCGAGAATTCAACTCGGCCAAATTATCAACAACATTACCAACAATCATACTAACAACTCCAACAATCAATCCCAAAATATATTCTAATATTAACAACCTTCGTCACATAATTCATCGGCTTTTCATTTATATCCAATTCAGTCACATATAGTCAAGTTAACACTAATGATCCCACATTCAAGTATTTATCCGAAATCATTCTAACATGATTCAAGAATACTTGAAACAATTCACATAATATTCACAACAATCCAATCACCCTGCCCCTTAACCCGAAACCTTCCAAATTCAACAAGAACAATAACAACACATTTCCTTTCCTTCCAAATTCATGAACTATACACTAACAACATTATTCTCATAATTACAAGAAACCATATTAGAATCACATTAATTCCTCCAATAAATTCTCAACGATTACAACTTCATTTCAATTCATCCAACCTTCATTTTCATCATGGAATCCACAACTACAACAATCAAATACTAAATAAAAATTAGTTCACCCTTCCTACACACCATACACATACACGGCCAATACCCCTACACACCAAATTCATGATTTTCATTCATTTCTACACATTACAACATGTACAAATCACCCATAACACATGTAAAAGAAGATTGAACACATACCTTTCTCCACTTATTTCTTCACTCGGCTAAGGGTGTATGTTTGCACAAATAAATGGTTTGCTTGCTCCAACAACCCCTCCATGTTGTTAAGGACGTTCCAATTGGTAGAAAAGCTAGAAGAAAATAATTTTTCTTGATCAATTCTTCATGGCTAAATTTTGGAACCATGGCCGAATACTACTACTATAATTTCTTTTCTTGAAACTTCTTCAAGTTTCTTGAAATAAAGAAGATGACTAATATAATCCATGGGTCATCTTTTATTTATACCCATTAAGCATCCATGTGGGCTTTGGCCCAACTAACTTAGACGGCCATATGGCCTTTTATTTCAAGCCCATCATTTTTTTTCTTTTTCCTTTTGTAATTCATGAAAAAATTATTTTTTAAATTCCAAATTTTCCCTTAGCCTTCCTCCATATTTCTATGAGTCATCTTGCAAATTTCCCTTTTTACCCTTAGCCTTTCTCAATATTTCCATTCTAGTAAACAACTTGTTCATTAAAATAATTTTGAAAGATAGTCTTGCCCTTAACTTCTCGCAATTATCTCGAATTATCCGAACGTACAAAATACGGGCTATAACATCCTCCCCCCCTTTAGAACATTCGTCCTCGAATGTTCAACTGCCTTTATGGGGTCTTATAACACTTCAGGGGGTCCCTCTGATAGTTATCCTTTTTTTCATGCCCATTCCTTATCTTTTACTCTAGTTTCCTTTATAATCGAACTTCTCGATCTTTACATGAATCCTCATTCCGTGTCATGGGTCTTCTAACCCATCATACCAAGTTAGTATCCTTGTCCTTTCCAAGTCATCTCTTCTCTGTTATTGTTTCATCACAATACCTTAACAAAAGCCACATCTTTGGTACGTAATCTCCACTTGACGATCCGATATGGCCACAGGCTGTTTCTTGTTTTTATCTAATTTACAATATTGCAGTCTCGCTTATCATGCTATAAATATTCGTCGGCTTTTGGTGTTCTCTTTTCTTCGCTCCCTGTTTCTTTATGTCTTTGTCACTATCCCGTTTAATCTTTCATTCTAAATATTTATCCAAAAACATATGTTCGTACTGTTTCCTTGCCATTCATTATCCTTCGCAGTCCAGTTGCGCTTATGGTGACTTATGATCCGAGTTCACCTAACTTCTCAGTTCGCAACATCCTTGAGTTCTTACTACAACTTTTCCTTTACTTCCTTCCCTCACATTTCTCGACACAAGTATACTTGTCTTTGATTTGTTTGTATTGGGGCTCATTTCGTCCATCATTATTCCTTGTTGGCTCTCCGGTGTGGATTCCTTACAAATATGATCGAGCATCGCTTCACATCTATGATCCATATAATTCCACAGCGTATACTCTCATGCTCCGTATAGTTGATGGTCTACGAACTAATTTCTAGTAACCAATAAACTCTTTTATTTCATTCATAGGCACTGCGTCCTTTCTTTCTTTCAAAAATTTCAGACTACCGATTGTTGATACTTTCGTTATAATAGTCGTTCTTGTCCGAAACATCTTTTGAATCTTATCATTTTCTCCATTATCCTTTGTGAACTTAGCTTGTAGCCATTTTCTTGCTCTTTTTATTACTCTTTAAAACATGTCGCTGCGTACTTAGGTACGGCGCCAATTTGCCCGATATGAGGGATTCAATCATGTTCTAAACATATCATAACTCATGTTGGCGTGAAGAATTTTCTTAAGGTGTCTTCCATCCTTTCCCTTCATGTTCGCCTCATGGTAAACTTCACTGTCAATTCGTTTCTACTTCTTTCATGTATACTTTTGATATGCCGACATGTTTCGAACTCTGGTCCCGAGCTAATAAATTTTCCTCCTTTGAAGTTTGAAATTGCTGCGATCCCCTTTTTATTCTAACATAATATGGTCTCCCTCCCCCCCCCCCCCCCCCCCCTTTTTAAGGGCTCCTCATATGCCAATAGTCCTTTTGTGAGATCTTTTTCCAACTCTGTGCATAACGTATCGAAACTTCTTACCATAAGTGTTTCTTCCTTCTCAAGTATTTTTCTTCTCTTGTTATTTGCAACATCAACTCTAAATTTCGTAAAACACTTCCTTCAAACACGCAGATCCGTTCTATTCTTAAATTATCCTTTTGGAACACTCCTCCATGTCCGAGGCAACCGTGTAAATTTTTCCATACATTTATCCCTTTACATACTCTCACCTTAACATCCTCGCAAGGCCTAAACATTCCTTCTCTCACTTCACGTTCCTTGTCGTGATCACTATTCCTTTAGCCTCACTTATTGAAATTGGTTCTCGAACCTCATACACTCCTAATTTGTTGCATATTACCATACTTTATCCTTTTCACGTGCCTACCTTTGAATTCTTATCCAAATAGTCTCGTACTTTGCCGGTAATTTCTCTCGGGGGCTTCACTCACTAAGGTTTCTTACCTTTCACCTTTTTCCGACATTTTAATCTCCTTGTCTTCCATTTACTCACACTCTTTCTTTTCCAAATATCGTTGTATTAAACTTTCCAATCTTAACCTGTAGAGAAAACAACATTAGCTTACCTTGTGTCACTTGTACCATTTATTTTTGCTGTCACTCGAACTTCGGTACCTTTACTTGATTAATGCCTTCTTTACCGTAGCGCCGGTTGCTGGGACTCACATGTCCACCGATACAATCACATATGAGATATCATACGCATATATATATATATATATATATAACTATCAACTAGCCCACAAAATACTTCCAAACGCTATTCAAGCCTATCCAAATTCCAAAGCTATGACGCACTTTCTGTCTCTTCACCAGTCTAGCCTGTCTCGTCCTACGCGACCTCGTATGGTCTCCAACCATCCCATATACTCTAGTTTCCCTTAGGCTACTCTAACTTCTCATTCTTCTCTTGTCTAAATCTTTAGGATTTCTTGCACAATTCCCAGGGGGTCACCCATCCTAAGATTTCCCTCACCTTATCACGCTTAACCTCGTAACTTCGATGGAATCCGGTGGCTTAATGCTGATATAATCGCGTCCACTTCCTCGCATGACCTTTATTACATGATCTGGATAAAATTAAAGTCATACAGATTCCGAGACACCCGCGTAACACGTCTTTTCCTTTACAATTACTGTTTTGCCCTTTTCAATTCCCAGTGTTCACTTTTCACTTATGTGTATAACTATCCTTCGTCCCAAATTCCTAGATTCCCGATAATAACAAATATACCTTCGTCGCCATTACTTGTAAGTACTCGGGTATCAGTCTGTTCGGATTCCCACTCACCATTCTTGTATAATAATCTATAGCAAAACTGATTGTCGACTTTCTCTGAATCCTTGAACAGACCTTGCTCTTACTAAACCTCGGATGTTATCCATTTTAATCCTTCAGACTGCTAATCGTCTTTCTCACAATTTTTTTTCACGCCATGCCCAAATCCATAACTCCTCTAAAATATCACATCCCACTTATTGTCTATTTGAGATATTTCCTTTCCATGCTCCGTCCTGTTAGGTGTACCTAACTAAGTGACCTGGTTTTGAACAATTCTGGCATAATCTCCTTTACAATTCTTACTATTCAAAATCTGTACGCAGCAAATATCGACAATACCTCACAGAGCATACGGCTATATAACACCTTTCAGTCATCCAGAGCTTCCAATTCCAGGTAACAGAACAAATATCAATACTTACCCCTGTGACTTTCCATATCGCCACTTACCTTCTTCCGTCGTATGTAAGGCTTACATAAGGAATCTCATTTTCCTATGACTTGGTTCTATCGCACGATTTAAGGCAGAAAGAAGGTCAACAATCCCTAGATGCCCTGCAGCCTCCTGTTTATAAATGTGGCCGGCTTCACATCCATAAACTGGACTCTACTGGACACGACTTTGCAGACAACCCCTAGGACGACCTGCTCTGATACTACTTTGTCACACCCTAATCCTGCTAGGGTGTGATGGGCACCCGACCCCATATTCGGAGTCGAGCGAACCCTCTGACTCTTATTACATACATAATCTTTTTGGACTTTCAAATCAAATAAAATGAAATACATAATGAGAGCCTTCAGAAATATTTTTTTTTCGTATTCTCAATTCAAACAAAATCTGTAATCATATGAAACTTATCACATAAAAAAAATGACACATCGGTTGATGGAGCCGCTTACAAAACTGACATCCTATACCCACGACTCTGTCTGCAAAGTCTCTAATCATCACTCAAAATCATAACGTATAAACTCAGACTCGGCAACACTCCAGAAGGAAGTGGGGCTCGCCAATCTCGCTGGAACACCTTCTAGCAAAGTCTTCTACTCATCTGGGTGTACCTGTGTGGCATGAAACGTAGCCCCCGAAGAAAAGGGGTCAGTACGGAATATGTACTGAGTATGTAAAGCATGGAATACAGAAAATAGAACCAAAATCGAAAGAAACCGGACAAAAGTAAGTACATTATTCAGAATACCAAAATGCTTACTTTTCCGGATGCAAATCATGCATACCGATGTCATATGTCAGAAGAAGTATAGAAAATAAGTAAACAGTCCAGAGTGCCAAAATACTTACTTTCCTAACACAGACCATGCGTGCCGACATCATATGTCATCATATACATATACATATAACAGATCCCGGCCCTTCAGTGAGGGACGCGGTGGATGGAGTCATCATGTATGCCGACATCATATATCATATATGCATATAACAGATCCCAGCCCTTTAGTGAGGGACGCGGTGAACAGAATCATCAATGCATGTCGAAATCTTATATCATATATGCATATAACAGATCCTGACCCTTTAGTGAGGGACGCGGTGAACAGAATCATCAATGCATGTCGAAATCGTATATCATATATGCATATAACAGATCTCGGCCCTCTATTGCGGGACGCGGTGAACAGAATCAACATATGCCATCCTGGCCGCCATCCCCATATCATCATATCATCATATACAGATGTACATAGAACAGAACCCAACCCGCAAGGGAGAGGGACGCGGTGAACAATGCAGAGGAAGACGCAGGATAATAAAACCTGGCCGGGACGCAGTGAAGGACATACTGAGGCTTGCACGAGCAGAGTAGTGCGAAACCATATGCACATAAATCAAGACTCAATAGATACTTACACTTACCGACATGTGAAGGATCAGAAACAAGTTTCGGGTCAATCCGACTTAACATAAGAAAGTTATGGGCGTTTTAAGTACAAAACCTTTTACGAACGTTTCAGAAGCCATTTTTGGAAAATCAAAGTAACAATCATATCAAGTACCTTTCGGATATCGTTACGGATCAAATCAAATAGAGCTTTTGGAACCATAAGTACGTATCAAATATATCAAAGACTCAACGAAATAATCAAACGTGCTATCCTTTGAAAATCAAGTCATTAGTCATCTCCAATATTCTCTCGAATGCCATTCAGAAACATATCAAATAGAACTTCGGACATCATAGATACGCATCAAAACCATATGAAATAGCTTATAGAACTCTTTTAAAAACATATCAAAAGTACATAAGAATCATAAACAGACTCGGAATCCAAGAATAGAGTAACTCCGAGGTGCATATCATACCTTATTTGGCTCTAGGACATGCCAAAAGAAAGAAAGGGTAAGCCTTACATACCTGTTCCACGTCCTATTAGCTACGCTTATTGTCCAAACTTGCTAGTCTACATTCAAGAGGATTTACACAATTGTTAGACTCATCACCGTACACTTGTCTTAATCTTTCAAATAAATTCATTTATATTCTGCCGAAATTTCGGCAGCATTTCTCCTGTAAATACACCATCCCCGAGAATCCAACTCGGCCAATTCAACAATCAACAATCCGAGAATTCAACTCGGCCAAATTATCAACAACATTACCACAATCATACTAACAACTCCAACAATCAATCCCAAAATATATTCTAATATTAACAACCTTCGTCACATAATTCATCGGCTTTTCATTTATATCCAATTCAGTCACATATAGTCAAGTTAACACCAATGATCCCACATTCAAGTATTTATCCGAAATCATTCTAACATGATTCAAGAATACTTCAAACAATTCACATAATATTCACAACAATCCAATCACCATGCCCCTTCACTCGAAACCTTCCAAATTCAACAAGATCAATTACAACACATTTCCTTTCCTTCCAAATTCATGAACTATACACTAACAACATTATTCTCATAATTACAAGAAACCATATTAGAATCACATTAATTCCTCCAATAATTTCTCAACGATTACAACTTCATTTCAATTCATCCAACTTTCATTTTCATCATGGAATCCACAACTACAACAATCAAATACTAAATAAAAATTAGTTCACCCTTCCTACACAACATACACATACACGACCAATACCCCTACACACTAAATTCATGATTTTCATTCATTTCTACACATTACAACATGTACAAATCACCCATAACACATGTAAAAGAAGATTGAACACATACCTTTCTCCACCTATTTCTTCACTCGGCTAAGGGTGTATGTTTGCACAAATAAATGGTTTGCTTGCTCCAACAACCCCTCCATTTTCTTAAGGACGTTCCAATTGGTAGAAAAGCTGAAGAAAATAATTTTTCTTGATCAATTCTTCATGGCTAAATTTTGGAACCATGGCCGAATACTACTACTATATTTTATTTTCTTGAAACTTCTTCAAGTTTCTTGAAATAAAGAAGATGACTAATATAATCCATGGGTCATCTTTTATTTATACCCATTAAGCATCCATGTGGGCTTTGGCCCAACTAACTTGAACGGCCATATGGCCTTTTATTTCAAGCCCATCATTTTTTTTCTTTTTCCTTTTGTAATTCATGAAAAATTTATTTTCCAAATTCCAAATTTTCCCTTAGCCTTCCTCCATATTTCTATGAGTCAACTTGCGAATTTGCCTTTTTACTCTTAGCCTTTCTCAATATTTCCATACTAGTAAACAACTTGTTCATTAAAATAATTTTGAAAGATAGTCTTGCCCTTAACTTCTCGCAATTATCTTGAATTATCCGAACGTACAAAATACGTGCTATAACAATATGTATATATACAATGGGCCCACGAGGCCAACATAACAACTGACAAGACATGACTAAGCTGTATACAGGAAACTATCTGTAAAGCCTCTAAGAACATAATCAAAGCGTATAAGTCGGTACAGGGGCCCCCAACGTACCTATGACACAAAAATACACATATATAATCTCTGACTCGGCAATGCTCCAGTAAGAAGTGGAGCTCACCAATCAGAGCTGGTACCAGGAGGCAGCCTACTATAGAGGATCCTAGTCTCGTCTGCCCATACCTGCGGGCATGAACGCAGCGACCACAAAAAAAAAGAATGTCAGTACGAATGTTGTGCCTACTATGTAAGGCGAAAACACAACATAATAAACACATATTGCAAAGAAGATAGATAAGAATCAGCCTAGCGTTTCTGACTTACCAATGAGAATCTAGCATCTATGTCTCTCTATAATCTCATGTGCTTCTCTCTATACTCTCCTGTGCTTAACTACGTCTATGTACAATGCTATGTCTCTGACCTACTTATCATCCTGATGTTATCTGCCCAACTGATCAGTGGTAACTGCACGACCGGTTGTAGTACGGTGGTAATTGCCCATCTGATTATCGCTCGATGGTAGAATACATCTGCCTAACTGATTAGTGGTAAATGCCTGATACGCTCAAATTACACCTATTAATGGTATAACGCAGACGTTGTCAAATATAGTAACCCAACAAGGTTGGGGTCGAATTCCACAGGGAATATGGTGTGAAAAGGTTACTAAAGTCGTAGGATGCTAAGTTGTAGGTCTACTGTCTTAATCCGATGATTTTGGTAATAGTTGGTTCTTCTATAACTAATTGCTATCTACTTGCTTTGGTGGAAATTTATGGTAAAAGAAACTAAGGTTGGGTCCCCGTTAGATAGAGTGTATGATCATGGGTATTGCTCTTGATATACTTCTAATGGATCATTGTATGAATGCACTTAATCTCTATATGAATCTCTACTATTTCCCAATAAATAAAGATTACATCTTTCTATGATTTTCCCAAATATAAGAAAGTAACTATGAAGAACGATTAATCATGCCAAGTAAATTGTTCTTATCCCTAAGTGAATTTATTAAACAAAGTTTAAAGCTTTGAGTCCTTGTTATTTATTCTTACCAACCCTAATTATTTTCCCAAATAAATCAAGGTTTATGGCTTCAATCAATGTTTGCAACCATTAATTATGAATGAAGAATGAAGAATAAATAAACCCTAATAATCCATTATGTGTATATCAATCACAAACCCAATCACAAAACACCCATCATTGGGTTCACAACCCTAGTAAGGGAATTTAGCTACTCATGACAAAGAACAAGAAATAAGAAATTGAAGTATTCATAATTGCTTACTTTGGAAGAAAAGAGGAATTGATAATACTTGAATTAATGTTTGAACCTTAAAAAACTAGAGAGTATTTAATGTTCTAAGTCAAGAGACAAAAATATAATAACTGATAACTATTAAAACCCTACAATGACTATTTATAGGTTTTGAAAACGTGAAAGTTGCAGATTTGCACTTTGGTCCCTTCGATACGAAATACGGTCCGTAAAGTGAAATACGGATCGTAAACCAGTTTACGACCAAGTCGTCCTTCCAGTTGTGAGAAACTTCAATCTTTTGAAATACGGACCGTAAAGTGGTTTACGACCCGTAAACTGCCCAGTCATCTTTCAACTTCCAAAACTCCGACTTTCTGCCAAATGCTCGAATGGTTAAATACGCTTTGAAATACGGACCGTAAACGGAAATACGGTCCGTAAACTAAGTTCGTAAATCACCATGTCCTCAGCCTGCCTTTCTGGTTCTGTTATTCTTTAATACGCCCATGGAATACAGCCCGTATTTTAGAATACGGACCGTAAACTGAGTTTACGACCACTTCTGCACTTTCAACTGTTTTCATTCCAAATCTGTTCCGTTTCCTGAAAAACACTAAAAACCACGTAAAATCACATAGACTTGCTTAAAAACAAGTAAAACTTATAGCAGAAAAGCATCGGTTTGTGGCGTAAAATCATGCCACATCAACACCCCCAACTTAATGTATTTGCTTGTCCTCAAGCAAGCCATACAAAACAACGACTCAATCCACACCTAGATATCGTAGAATAACAATGTTCTACATTGGTTTTGACTCTGAACTACCGGCATGCATGTTTTTCTTCAAAGGACCACCCCAATTTTCTATTAACAATGAAACTTCAATGCATGACATTACATTATCGAACACATTATGATGCACCCAAATGCTACTTTAGGCGGTCACTTTATTTTGCTCAATTCTCATCCTTATGCCCTCACATAGACCAAAGAATGTCCCAACACACATATATACAACAAGAATGGGACGAAGATGAAAGAGAAGAGAAAAACACTCACACTCACAAAGAAATTCATATCTACACATGCAAATACCATAGGCTTGCCTTTATTTTCTATGTTTTCATCCTAGGCTTGTTCGGTTGTGATCGCATTAGGACTTATTTTGGCTTGTAATGTAGGCTTAGGGATGGGTAGGATACGTTCTGGATATTAGTGACCCACCCTCCTTGAACACTACAACATCTCTTCACCTTGATTCACCTGTTTTCTTTCCAACCCCTTTATTTTCTTTCAAGTTTTCGGCCTCGATGTGGTTTTATTCCTATCCAACTTGCAAATATTTTTGTGTTAAATTTTTTTGATTTTTTTTTTATATATATGCAACTACCACATCGAATCTCTACTAGCAAACTCCACCACCCCCAACTTATGTTTTTAACATCTACTTCACATTTAATTCACCCCCAACTTAGGCACTTTGCCTCATTTATCTAGTAGCATCAAGGAGGGAACAGGTGCGAAGATGGATAAATTTCACAACGGGTGAGGTTTCATATTTGGCTAGCCAAGAAAAAAGGTCAAAAGGCTCAAAAAGGGAAACTAGGGATATTTTCTGCTTTTGGTAAGGCTTATTTAGGCAAAGTGCCTATTTACACAAAGAAAGCCTAAGATCATTTCACAACCAAACTAACTTTCAGATTTCAAACAAGACCAACCAGGCAAGTTCTAGATTATACATGCTTAAACAGAATTAAACTAACAACCCATACACACATTGGCATAAGGACAATTATTTTTACACTTGTGACCTCCTAAGTTGTCATGTAACACACACAATACCCCAATAATCATAATGTCATATAAAGAATCAATCATGTCAACCAATAACTGTTCTAAGTATACATTTTTCAAATTTTCTAGGGGTCCAAAATTTCCAACAAACCATAACACATGCCATCAGTTACAAAGTAACACCAAATAAGTTAAAATTACTCTACTCAACCTAAGAAACATCCTAAACATGCCAGTTTCAACAAAATAACCCCCCCCCCCCCTCATGAAAAAAACTCTGGCAAAGAAAAGCCGAGGGGGTTCCTAAACACATATTTACACTACATTACTATCAAATAGTCCCACCCCCAACTAAAGAATCAAGCACTGTCTCAGTGCTTCACTTATAAGAAAGAGGGAAAGAAGTGGTACCTTGGCACCCTTGGTGCTGTGCGAAACTCACGACTGGCCCGCTGTATCCGGCGGTTGACTCGTGGACTCTCCTGGTTGGCGCTGTGGCTCAACTAACGACTGATAAATTGCCTGCTGCATTTCCTTCTTCTCTGTCTTCTTTAATCTTTTGGCCAACTCCTCTGGGTCCTCAGATGGCTCACGGACCCTCTTTCCTATATCACGAACAAAGGGTTCGGCATCCTCCGCCTCCTCCTCAGAATCCATCAGATCCAGCACCTTAAACGTATTAGGAAAAATGGCACGTTGTGCTGGCACTGGTGCGGCTACCATACCTTGCACTTTGAGTGCCTCAAGCTCCTTCTTCAACTTATCCAACTCACTCCTCAATGAGATAGAATGCCCACCAGGTGTGGTCTGCTCTCGAGTCAACAATTTCACCTCAAAACTATCCAGTCTAGCCTGATACACTTTGTTATTTTTCTCGAACTCCGCACGGATTTCTATGGCCGCCTCTGTAACCAACTGCTGCACTATTTTCACCACTTTCGGCTTAAATTGTTGTAAGATTTTTCCTACTTTCGTTTCACCCCTCACTGCTTTGACTGCAATCTGGCTATAATTAGTATGGCTGAAGTGCAACAACTCCAGCTCTGGATCAGCAAGCTCGGCTGTCTCAGCGGCAGTGGCAGACCCCGAAGGAGGGCCCTGTGTGGCCGGAGGTGGTGGTGGAGGCCTTGCCTCAGAAACACCCAGTGTGGCTGCACAAGCTGGTATATCAACAGTATCTGGGGCACCTGTAGTGGGAGCATCAGTCTCAGTAGTAGCAGCACCAATCTCGGACTCTACTGGGTCAGTCCCATAAGCATGGCTCGGACTCAGCTCTAACTGAGTGTCGTCGTCATCACCGGATTGATCTGCCTCTTGGTCCTTCTTGCCCTTTACCTTATTCTTCCTTCAATCCCCCATACGAGCAGCTGTGATGGTGTCGTCCCATTCTGGAAGCTGAAATATCCTTTCCCGTCTACACAATTCCGTGATAAGACACGGAAATACCATGTTCTGGTTGGGCTTGTGTGCCCGCACATGCAGCTCCTCAGCTATTTGTTCCCCAATCTTCATCCGATACCTTGACATTAACGAGGTAATAGTGACTGCCTGACTGGTGGAGAGGGTATTATCTGCCTGGGTTGCAGTGATCCTATGTCGAAGCAACGTCCACCAAAACTTAGCTTCCGTGGACAAACAACTTTTAGCAATCTTGATTCTCCCATCAGTAGTCCATTTTTGCTTATGTGGCTCAGATGTGATAATCGCAGCAGTCCATTCCCGCACAGATTTCTTGTCTTTCCTATCTCGTTTGTCTAGGAAAAGGCTCAGATCAGTGGGCGCCACAAAATCATTATCGAACAGGACTCTGTTGATGGCTTTGGAGGAAATATCGACAAGTGAGTTCCGGACTGCCACATTCTCCAGAATGGGTATCTTATGCCAAGCACGACTCGACTTCTTCATCGACATCAATACAGCCCCATATGATGCATAGAATTCACGCACAATGTGCGGAGCATAGTCTCCCGGCTCATGAGTGAAAACATCCAGCTTGTACATTTTGATGGTATCATCTAACTGTGGATGAGCTGAGATACCATCGAAAATTAGTCGCCGCTCCTCAAATATTTTCCACTGCGGCTGTCCCCCAGTTTCTGTCCCAGCCATCCCTTGGTCATACAATTTTTTTGACCCTTTGACCGAGAACCGAAGTTTTTCTTCCTCCAGCCGTTTGGTCCTGAAGGCCAGTTTACGACCCTCTGGCGGCGTACCATCATCCGGATCATTACCATCACTTGGCCCTGCTGAGTCACTCTCCTGATCTGTTTGGTGGGCTGCCCCCCTGCTTGATACTTCCGCGTCAGAATCCCCCTCTTCAGACTGGGAGGCTTCCGACGCTGACTTGGACGGGGTCATAGGTGGGGGCTGTGATGGCCTTGCCGATGTGCCTTGCATGGGGGCCCCTCTAACCTTTGCTGGCAGTATAACCTCTGCGCACTCGGATCCTGATTGTTCCCCTTCCGAATTGGAGGGTTCATCTATCAACCTTTAATCCGAGCGTGCTTTCTTTCTTGTGCCAGTGCTTTTGGCCCCCGCTTTCCTTGCACTCCTTTTCTGACTCATTCCTGTAAATGACACATCATATTAGCTACCATGGACATCCGATCAAAAATAAGACAAACTGACTGTGCACAAAAATTGTGTTCTGTCTGTGACCGTAAACTCAAAAGACGGACCGTAAATTGAAATACGGTCCGTAAACTGAGTTCATAAACTGCTCATGTTTTTGGCGACCTTTCTGTCCCTTAGTGACATGCTTAAATATGGACCGTAAACTGAAATACGATCCGTAAAGTATGATCGTGTTTCGCATCACAGACAGAGAACATGTTTTGATTTTAGGATTTCGTTACGCATCTCGGTTTCACATTGTTTTGGGGATTAAGTTACTCAGACTTCACCCAACATTCTACAAATTTTTCATAAATCCCTCAAGAGTCAAGCTAATGGTGGGCAGACCAAAACTTCAAATTTTGAATTTTAAAGTATGGACTGTCCTCCAACCCATTTGGGTTTCCTCAACAACTTCCAAGAACATTAAATGAATTTAACATTGTTGTCCCCACACAAGATCATTAACCAAGGTAAGCTAGCACTTAATTTCACAAAACCTAGCTTAATCAACACTTACCATCAAGTTCAAACTCACTGCTGTAAAATAAGAGTGGAGAGTGTCAATCATACCTTTTTATGATGAACCAACAGATCACACTAAGCAATGACTTTGAGAGCACAACTTCAATCATAGCCAAATTTAAACCTAGGACAGAGCAACTTTGAATTTTGTGAGATTTCGAATTTTGAGTGTGAGGTGTGTATTTATGGAGTTTAGAGAATGAAAGATGATGGGTTTTTGGTGGGAAATCGTGGGGGTTGAGAAGAAGGAGGGAAGGTGTAGAGGGACGTTACTGGAGGGAAGTTAATGGAGGGGGATGTTAATGGGATGAAACGGTTCTCTCTGCCTTGATTTAAATCGCTGCCCTCTGTTATATTTAAATCATTTTTTTTTTGTTTTTTTCAATTCTAAATATGGTCCGTAAAGTGATTTACGACCCGTATTTAGAGATGTTGATGCGGGCAGTACACTGTATTGTCTCATGAAAGATTACGATCCGATTTACGAACCGTATTGTGAAATACGGTCCGTCTTCCATGGTCGTAAACTGCCATGTTGCATTACAGTGCTTATTGTTTTGTGACATTGTTAAATACGCCCCATTTTACGAGCCGTATTGTGAAATACAGTGCGTAAACTGCAGGCGTATTTTGCAATGTTGCGAAACAGTCTCTTACTACTTAACTTACCTGCTATTCAGCCATATTTTCAACAATATATCCCTGCACCAAAACAACCATTACCCTATATGAAATAAAAAATAAACAAAAGAAAAATAAATATTACACTTGGGTTGTCTCCTAAGAAGCGCTTGATTTACCGTCGCGGCACGACGGTGGTGACCATTCACTCTTTATCTTGGTACACCAGATCATTGTTCGTTCCGAGGTGCTTCAACCTGTAGCGGTCAACAATCCTATCCTCCGAAACCATTCCGTGATAGTGCTTCAATCTCTGCCCATTCACCTTAAATGTCCGAGTTCCATCTCCGGACTTTAACTCGATCGCTCCATGGGGTGAAACACCTACCACCTCAAACGGACCAGACCACCTTGATTTAATCTTACCAGGCAGCAACTTCAACCGAGAGTTAAACAGCAATACAGGGTCACCCTTGTAGAACTCTCGCTTCAGGATCTTCTTGTCATGGTATTGCTTCATCTTTTCTTTATAAAGTGTTGCACTCTCATATGTCTGGTACCGAAACTCATCCATCTCATTTAGTTGAAACAACCTGAGCTTGGTTGCTTCCTCCCAATCCATATTTAATTTCTTCAGCGCCCACATAGCCTTGTGCTCAAGCTCAACTGGCAAGTGACAAGCTTTTCCGAACACAAGCTTGAAGGGTGAAGTCCCAATCGGAGTCTTGAAAGCAGTTCGTTATGCCCATAGAGCATCATCGAGCTTGCGGGCCCAATCAGTTCTATTTGCATTCACTGTTTTTGCTAGAATGCTCTTGATCTCCCTATTGGACACTTCAACCTGTCCACTTGTCTGAGGATGATAAGGTGTTGCCACCTTATGTTTTACACTATATTTCTCCATCAGTCCTGCAAAAGCTCTATTACAAAAGTGGGATCCACCATCGCTGATTATAGCCCTCAGAGTACCAAAACGAGTAAATATGTTCTTCTTGAGGAACTCCATAACACTCTTGGCCTCGTTATTAGGTAAAGCCACCGCTTCTACCCATTTTGACACATAGTCCACAACAACCAAGATGTATTTCATGCTACCCGAACTCACAAAGGGTCCCATAAAGTCAATCCCTAGACATCGAATATGTTACACCCTGATCTTACTAGGGTGTGATGGGCACCCGACCCCATATTCGGAGCCGAGCGAACCCGCTGACTCTTACTACACACATAATCACTTTGGACTCCTTAAATCAAATAAAGATAAAATACATAATAAGGATTTGCAGAATTATCCATTTCATCGTTCCCGAATCAAGTCAAATCTGTAATCATATAAAATTTGTAACATGTAGCATAATAACACATCGGCTGGTGGAGCCATTTACAAGACTGACATTCTATACCCACGACTCTGTCTGCAAAGTCTCTAACTTCAACCAAGACATCATAGCATAATACTGTGACCCGGCAACACTCCAGGGCCAAATGGAGCTTGCCAACTTCGCTGGAACATCTTCTATAATGGCTTCTACTCATCTTGGTGTACCTGCGCGGCATGAAACGCAGCCCCCGAAGAAAGGGGGTCAGTACGAGCAATGTACTGAATATGTAAGGCATAAATAGTAACATAGTAAGGGATGCAAAGTATGAATAATAACAGAATGGACATATAGGGCATATCGTAAGATAAAAGAGTAACCTGTACATATGAATGCCTTTTTGGCGGTACCATGCATTCTTAGTGCTGCGGAACGTACATCCCGATCTATTTATATATTATATTGCTGCGGAACGTGCAGCCCGATCCATTTATATATTATATTGCTGCGGAACGTGCAGCCCGATCCATTTATATATTATATTACTGCGGAACGTGCAGCCCGATCCATTTATCCAAATATCCCGCGTCCAGGCATCCCGCGTCCGGGACGATATCATATTATACCAACTGATCAGGTGGCTATGCGTCTATAGCGCCTCACCTTTCCCCACACCCCATATACATATACATATATCATGTTCATGTATCATATACATATATCATATACATATATCATGTAAGCAGCATGCAGGAGAGCCCAAAGAATGGTATGTCTCTATCGGAGTGACGTAAGGTCGGTAACCTCCGAATATATTATGGAATAATCATCATGGCTTTGTCTCACCTTGAAGGAACAATTATTATAAGGTGGGACTAGCAACGAATAACAGCGTTAAGAGAACATAGAATAAGATCATAAATCTCATAAGGCGTCGCTTCATATACATATGCACATAGAACAATTTTTTTAAAACTCGATGGGTACGTACATAAATCGACACTTGAGAGTCATAAACACGTTTCAAGTCAATCCGAGTTAGTATGAAAAGGTTATGGACGTTTTAGTACAGAACCTTCTATGAACGTTTCAGAAGCTATTTTTGGAAAATCAAAGCAATAATCATATCAAGTACCTTTCGAATATCGCTATGGATCAAATCAACATAGAACTTTTGGAACCACAAACTTGTATCAAGACATAGCAAAATAGTTCTTCGGAAGTCAAGAGCATTAGCCATCCTAGTGGCTCTAAGAATAGGAGGTTCTTTGAAATCATACATATACTTTGTCTGTTTGTTTCACAAAGATCATGCCAAAAGAAAGAAAGGGTAAGCCTTACATACCTGCTCCACGTCCTATTAGCTACGCTTAATTGTCCAAGCTCTCTATCGCTAGTCTACATTCAAGAAGATTGACACAATCATTAGACTTATCATCATATATTTGTCTTAATCCTTCAAATGAGTTCATTTATAATCCGCCGAAATTTCAGCAGCATCTCCCCTGTAAATACACCATCCCCGAGAATCTAACTCGACCAATTTATCAACAACAATTCGAGAATTCAACTCAGCCAAATTATCAACAACAATACCAATAGTATTAACATCATTTCCAATACCAACGTATGCCATAGAATAGCCCACACACTGTTTTCTAAATTTCTCAACCAACCAATTTGCGGTATAACTATTTAGTAATTTTATTTCCATAGAGAAGCTGAAATCAATACCAATAACATTAATAACAACATCCTACAAGAAATATATATATTTTATCCAAAGTTCTCCTCAAACTCAAACCATAATTCAACAACATCAACAAACGAATTTATATCGCTATTTTCTCCGTTTTAATCCGTTAAAACTTTAAATAAACTTTTTAAGAATGAAAAGGGATCATAATCGTACCCCAAGTGTGCAGCCATCACGTCCATCCTATTTTTATTGATTGATTTTTAGCTCATATTGAAGGCAACGCACCGTACAACACTTTTCCCTTCATGGGCTTCGGGATTCGGGGCTCAAAATTTGGTCAAAATTGGTTTTTCTTCTCTCCAAGGCTCCTCTTTCTATTTTTCCAGAATTTTCTGGTGTTTTGGTATGAAAATTGAGGATAAAAGGGCTGAAGTTTCACTTAAATAAACATGGGTCATGGGCCTAACCCGGTTGGGCTCGGATTGGGCCTAGCCCACTGACCTTTCTGTCTTAAAACGTCTATATCTCCTTGCCCCGACGTCACCTGTGGACCCACGACCTATGGTTGGAAAGCTAATTCAATTATCTACAACCTTTATGTCTTGGTATATTTCCGAATTCCAAACATATAATACCGTTTGTTCCCCTCGAAGTCGGATCACCCGAAAACGTTACTTAAAAATATTTGTTTGGAGGACTTCCACTTCGATTTGGCTCAAGGGTCCTTCTTGAGTTGTGTTTAACTTCTCCTATGTGCTTCATATAATTTTTCACATGTCCAAAAAAAATCTCGACGTGTGGGACCCACCTCAGCTTACAAATAATCCGACGTACTAAAATACGGGATACAACACTATCAACATGAGTTTAAATTATGTAGCAACAACATAATTGTCAATCAATTTTTTTTTTGAGGAAGCACGTGTCATGCTCATGCTCTGAAAATGCGGGGTATAACATCCTTTTTGCTCGAATGTTGAGGTAGACGTCAATGTTCTTACTTATACTTGTTAGTAATTACTTTACTTACTTTCTCATTGAAACCGAATTTATCCAAATTATGCAGTCTATTTTTTCTTCTTTTGTGGCCAAAATTTATGCCTGTACTCAAAATCGTCCCTTTTCGCATTATATGTCTGTCTACTAACTGTTTATACTTTATCGTTCTCATGCCTCTTCAGCTTTCGTTGTTTACATTCTTGCATGCCCTTTCATGCCGTATTTACCACATACTTTTATCCAATCCTTTTGTTTTATCTTCTTTTTGTTCCCTTCAATCTCCACGTGTCTTCCTTACGTTTCCTAGATGACCCAAGCCTTTATTTTCTTAAAGTTGAATTATTCTTATTCTTACTTCCTTAAGGATAACCTCAAGGCTAATCACATTTAGCCTTATTTGCTTTCTGTAGCAGTCGAATCAATATATGCAGTACTTTGTCTTTCGACTAGTTTGACACCGAAACATCTCGTTTGATTTCTCTTTCCTCCAATTGGATTTCTGGGCCTTGGCTATCTAACGGCAATTCTTGTACATGTATTAAAAAATATCTCAAACCTTTCCTTTAATGCTTCATTTCCTTCAGTTTACTCTTATTGTTTCTGATCCTTAGTTCGGCTAATACATTAGGAGTGAATTCAGAAGTCTGTCGGAAATAACCAGATCTCCAGTCATGCAGTGAATTCGAATCCTTTCATTCTTTCCTTTGTCTGTAACCCTCATTTGTCTTTGTTTCCAATAAGAGCCTTCATGTTGCCAGTTCCACGCGGTCTAATTAGTACCCGCTTGCTCCAATCAAACATGATACCCTTCAATACTTTTCTTTGGGTTTTTCCTTCTACTTTTAACCTTTGCCTGATTTTCAGTTAATAAGTCCTCCCATAGTCTGACGTACTTATCTGTCATTTTGGTTTATCTATCAAGCGGATCTTTTAATTCCTTAAATGTCCATCCCTTTTAGTTACATCCTTGAATCCTTTTCCTGCGACCTTGTCGTCACCTACTTCCACGATTTCACCTTCCGTTGGCTTAGTTCCTTTATTATTTTTGTCATGCCTCCTTTCCCATGTTTGTTTCATAATATACCTGAATTTAGTCCAATTTCACTTTTCTTTCTTTTTTTTTTTCTTTTTTTTTTTTCGAGTTGACTTCCCTCTTCATCATGCTTGCTATCGGTCCTGCCATTGCAAAACCTCTGTAGTCGTTTCCTCGCTGTACTTTACTTACTGAGGTTTCTTACGTTTCACCTTTTTCTGACATTTTGATCTCCTTACTGTCACACCCTATTCCCACTAGGGTGTGATGGGCACCCGGCCCCACATCCGGAGCCGAGCGAACCCACAGACCTTCGGGACACACAAGATCTTATTAGACTTTTAAAATCAAATAAAGATAAAATACATAATAACTTCTTAAAATATTCTTTTCGATGCTTTCCAAATCAAACAGAATCTGTGATTATATAGAACTTAATACATAATACAGAATGGCATAGCGGCTGACGAAGCCGCTTACACAACTGACATACTATACCCACGACTATGTCTGCAAAGTCTCTAACAAATAATCAGAAAATATAGCATACACACTCTGACTCGGCAGCACTCCAGGAGCAAAATGAGCTTGCCAATGCCGCTGGAACATCTTCTATAATGTCTTCTAGTCATCTGGGTGCACCTGCGCGGCATGAAATGCAGCCCCCGAAGAAAGGGGGTCAGTATGGAATATGTACCGAGTATGTAAAGCATAAAATACAATAAACAGAATCATAATCTGAACAGAGGGTACAGAATATAAGTGCAGTAACCGGAATGTCAAAATGTTTACTCACAGAACAGAGATAATGCATGTCAGAACATATGCCATATCCGGCCCCCCATTATGGGACTCAGTGAACAGAACGTGGTCGCCACCCCGACACTGGCGCCACAACACATCATACTCCAGAGTAGGGAATAACTCCGTAACATATCATATCATATCATATCAGATGGTCATATCATATCATATCATAACGTATCAGAATAAGTGTACATGGCACAACATACTCCACAACCCATGTACATGTGTACCTGCCCCCTCACATCGAGGCACGGCGAACAATGCAATGGAATACGCGTGATAACATATCCTGGCCCGGGCTCAGTGAAGGAAGCATTGAGGCATCCACGAGTGGAGTAGTGAGAAACTAAATGCAATATAAAACATGACACATTCACAAGGACTCGATAAGACATCTCAAATGATAGATCATAATAAAAAAAAAAGTTGGACGATAATCATAACGTGTGTCTTTCGGATGTCAAGATGGAACATGTCAAAATAATCTTTCTAGGATCGTTTTTACGTTCCAAAATAGTTCATAAGACTCAATGGAATATTTAAAACAATAGTCGTTCAGTAATTAGAAGAGTAGCCGAAATGTTTCCTTTAAATATTGCTCGAAAACAAATGAATAGCGCAATAGGAGAGGATCCAGAAATAGTGGTCCCACCTCGGGTCGAACCGAGGTGGTGTACAAAATTCACAATTCTTAAGCTTTATGGAGTCGTTTGCAAAAAGTTTTGAGGCATTCCGATTTTATTTGTGAAAGATAACAACGTTTTATGATGCAAGACTTTCCAAGAAGTAAAAGTGTTTAAACATATTTTTCATCAAAACTTAGGTTCATAATTCAATCACATTGAATGAAAGAGGGCCAAATCTAAGCTTAGATTTCTGGGAATGGAGTCTTCCCCGAGGCTCGTGTCATACCCTATTATGACTAAGGGATGCCAAAGAAAGAAAAGGTAGGGCATTACATACCTTATTTGCTCCTTACGCTTATGCAAACTCAATGTCCAAACTTCCCAAAATCTACAATTGGTCACAAGTTCCAAACATTAACATATAGGCATTTAAGCATTCAACTTTAAGTAACACTTGTCTACGGAAATTTGGGCAGCATCTCCCCTATAAATTCAACATCCCCGAGAATTTAACTCGGCTAATGTTACACCCCGAAACTTTTTGTGTTACCAAGACTGTCGACGACTTAGTATGAGCTCAAGGGAGAGAAAAGTTACACAAGGATTAGGGATAAAGATTATATTACCTGAGTACAAGAATGTATATATATGACATTTGGAGATGGTATGGGGTAAATCGGTTAACAAGTTACTTGATGATAGCCCTCGTAACCATAAGTTAAGGTGGGGCCCACATGTCGGAATTTTATAAAGGACATAGTAAGAGATATATGAGTAGTACATGTGAAGTTGAGCAAGTCTAAAGAAGGACCCTTAAGCCAAATATGGACGTAAGCCCTCCAAAAGGATGATTTAAGGATACGTTTTCGGATGACCTGACTTGGAGGGGAAACAACGCTATTATACATTCGGAATTTGGGAAAACCCCCAGAAATAAAAGTTGTAGATAATTGAATTAGCTTTCCAACGGTATGTCGTGGGCCCTCACACGATGTCGGGATCAAAAGTTATGGCCATTTTAAGAGCAAGACCTCAAGCTGTAAAAAAGGGTTCTGCGGGCCCCACATAGAGAAGTCGGTGGAACCGACCCAAGGGGCTATAAATACGCCATCAACCCGTTTTGTTTCAGCATATTAACATACCAAACAGTTCTAGAAGTCTCTCAAAACTTCTCCCAAATATTATAGTCCGATAAATCAAGAATTTAACAAGATTTCGCCAAACTAGTCCGTGAAAGGTGATTGTTCTTGCTTCTACTCAAGTGTGGCGTTGGAGAAAATTGACGTGGCTAAGTTTCTTCAAGTATAAGGTATTTTATTCATCTCATCTCTTGTGTTGAGTTTATTTGAAGGTCTAGCAAGCGTTAAAAACGAAAGTAGTTATGGAGAAAGGGTCATAAAGTGTTGTGTTGAAGCTATTGTGTTTATGGGCTGTTTTGAACATGTTGTGGCCGTGTATATAAATGGTAGTGTGGCCGTGTGGTGGTGGTGTAATATGGAAGAGAATGAGTCAATTTTATTTAGTATATTGGTTATTGTTGTAATGAAATCTATGGTGGAAAATGGAAGCTTAATAATTTTAGTTTAAGTGGTAATTGTTGGAAACTTGTTTTAGAAGTTTATGTAAATTGAATATAATGTTCTTGCATGCATGGAAGGTAATGTTGTTAGTGTGGTGTTGTTAATATGATGTTGTTAGTGTGTAGTTCATGAGTTGGGAAGGAAAGGAAATGGGTTGTCATTGGTTTCGTTAAATTTGGAAGGTGTTGGATGGAGTAGTATGTTAATTAAATCGTTTTGAAAGTTATGTGAATTGAATTGAATTGAATTGAATGTCGAAGTGTTGCTAGAATACTTGTTGGTATTGTTGTTGATAGTTTGGCCGGGTTGAATTCCCGGATTGTTGTTGATTAAAATTTGGCCGAGTTAGAATCTCGGGGATGGTGTATTTACAGGGGAGGTGCTGCCGAAATTTCGGCAGATCATAAGTGAATGAACTTGAAAGGTTAAGACAAGTATATGTCGATGACTCTAACGATAATGTCAATCTTCTTGCATGTAGACTAACAAGTTGGACGAATAAGCGTAGCTAGTAAGGCGTGACACATGTATGTAAGGCTCGTCCCTTTTCTTCCAAAGGCATGATCCCCAAGTCGTAATGTCTCAAATGTTTTTTTTTATATATCTTATTTACTTGCAAAAGCTATAAGTCTATGACTCCAAGGTATAAGTCTTTTCCTAATAGTTCATAATTGTTTTTTTTTTCAAAATGTCCATATTTTTCGAAAACCAAGTTTTAAGAGATAGGAAGCTCTTATGACTAAGATGATGAATATGATCTTATAATGACAACGATGAAGTCAAATATGAGAAAATGTCTATGATAGATATGTTGACGATATGTTCCTACCATGAATATGACAATATGAAAATGTTAAACTATTTCTTGATATCTCAACTCTATTATGGATAATGACTACTTTAAAGGTTCCAAGTAAATGAAACGATGCTTTATGATCCTATTTTATGTTTTCTCATGATGACACTCTTCATTGATAGTCTCGCCTTATAATACTATTTCCTTCAAGGGAGGACACGGCGCCCATGACTATTCCATAATATAATCGGAGGTTACCAACCTTACGTCACTCCGATGGATACATGACTTTCATTGGGCTCTCATGCATGCTATATATATATATATATATGTATATGTATATGTACATGGGGGGAGGGAGGGAGATATGGAGGGGAAGGGACATATGTTGCGCTATAGACGCATTGCCACCTGGTCAGCTGGCGTTATATCATCCCGGACGCGGGATATATGGGCGAGCCGACGTATTTCGGCGCTATGTGGGCGAGCCGACGTTGTTCGGCGCTACGATATGATATGATATGATATGATATGATATGATATGACCAGATAAGCATGCATGGCATCCGCCCTAAGGGGCACTCACATGTACAGGTTACTCCTTTATCTTATGATATGTACTATATTCCCATACAGTTAATATTCGTATGTTCATCTTTTACTATGTTACCATTTATGCCTTACATACTCAGTACATTGCTCGTACAAACCCCTCTTCTTCGGGGGCTGCGTTTCATGCCGCGCAGGTACACCCAGATGAGCTGAAGCTAGTATAGAAGAAGTTCCAGCGAAGTTGGTAGACCCCACTTGTTCCTGGGATTGCTGCCGAGTCAGAGCTTGTATGCTAGGATTTTTGGATTGATGTTAGAGACTTTGCAGACAGAGTCGTGGGTATCGGGAGTCAGTTTGTATTATGATATAAATTTTACACAGTTACAGACTTTATTTGATTTGAAAGCAACAAAAAGAATATTTCAGTAAGCTTTATTATGTGTACTTGAGTTAGGGGTTCAAAAGATTATGTACGTAATAAGAGTCAGCGGGTTCGCTTGGCTCCAGATATGGGGTCGGGTGCCCATCACACCCTAGTAAGATTGGGGTGTGACAAAGTGGTATCAGAGCTGGTCGGTCTAAGGGTTGTCTGCAAAGTCGTGTCCAGTAGAGTCATGTTTATGGGTGTGAAGCCGGCCACACTTATAAGCAGGAGGCTGCGGGGCATCTAGGGATTGTTGACTTTCTTTCTGTCTTAGATCGTGCGATAGAGCCAAGTCATAGGAAATAAGATTCCTGATACTAATCGTTGATTTTCGCAGACGTCCAGTAGCAACGGAAAAAGGCGAGTGACGATATGGCAAGTCACAGAGGTAAGTCTGGATATCTGTTCTGTTACTTGGAACTGGAAGTTCTGATGACTGGAATATGTCATATAGCCATATGTTTTGCGAAGTATTGTCGATATTTGCTACGTACATATTTTGAATAGTAGGAGTGGTAGAGGAGGTTTTACTAGAATGGATACGCTTAATAGAAGGAGACGCGGAAAGGGAATGCCGTAAACAGACAATAAATGGGATGTGTTGTTCTAGGGGACCTATGGGTCTGGCGTGGCGATGAAGGTGCGATCACTACTATCGGGAATCTGGAAGTCCAGGATAGGAGGTAGCCATACACACAGGCGGAAGGTGAACATTGGAAATCGAGATGGGCAAAATAGTAATTATAAAAGAAAGGACGTGTTACGAAAATGTCCCGGAATCTGTAAGACTTCTACTTGCTCCAGAACATGTAATAAAGGTCATGTGAGGAAGCGGACGCGAAAATATCGGCATTAAGGCACCGAATTCTAGTGAAGTTTTTGGGTTAAGCGTGCTCAGGTGGGAGCAATTCTATGATGGGTGACCCCTTGGGGAATTGGCAAGAAATTCTATAGATTGAGACATAAGAGACAAATGAAAAGCTAGGGTAGTCTAAGGAAAACTAGGATATACGGGATGGTTGGAGACCATAGGAAGACGCGTAGGACGAGGCCAACTAGATCGGTGAAGAGACAGAAAGTGCATTACAGCTTTGGAATTAGGATAGGCTTGAACAGTGATTGGAGGTATTTTGTGGCTAGTTGATAGTAAATATATATACATATATATACGAATGTGTAGGATATCCCACGTATGATTGTATCGGAGGATATGTGAGTTCCAACAACCGAAGCTACAGTATAAGAGGCATCAACCGAGTAAGGGTACCGAAGATAGAGGGACGGCAAGAATAAATGGTACAAGTGTTCCAAAGTAAGCTGCTATTATCTTACTATAGGTTAAGATTGGAAATTCTAGTATAACGATATTTGGAAAATAAAGATATCAAAGCGTCGGAAGGAGGTGAAAGGTAAGAAACCTCAGTAAGTGAAGCTCCCGAAAGAAACTACCGGCAAAGCGCGAGACTATTTGGGTAAGAACTCAAAGTAGGCATGTAAAAAGAGATAGAGTGTGGCAAAAGGAAATAGGAGAGGAGTGTATGAGGTTGGAGAACTGACTTCAACAAGTGGGGCTAAAAGAATAGTGATTAGGATAAGGAGAGTGAAAGTTGTAAAGATTCTGTGCTGAGAACAAAAGTAATAGCACGCTTGAGAGATATGGACACACAGCTACGGCACAAACGCGCAATTAAGGAAGAATTACGAACAAGCGAATTAAGCAAGTGAAAGATGAATAGTGGATGGAAATGTAGACAAAATGATAGAAAGGAACACCCTGTGGCCATATTGGATCGTCAAGTGAGAATCGCGTACCGAAGACATGGCTTCCGATAAGGTGTGGCGCCGAAACAGTAACAAAGAAGAGACGATCTGGGAAGAACAAGGATAATGAGTTGGCACAGTGAATTAGGTAACCTATGACATGGAATGAGGATTCATGTAATGACCAAAAATTTCGATTATAAAGGAAATAGGGTGAAAGGTAAGGAGTGGTCATGAACGAAAGGACAACTATGGAAGGGACCCCCCCCCCCCCCGAAGTATTATAAGACCCCATAAGATCAGTTGAACATTCGAGGACGAATGTTCTAAAGGGGGGGAGGATGTTACACCCCGAAAATTTTTGCGTTACCAAGACTGTCGACGACTTAGTATGAGCTCAAGGGAGAGAAAAGTTACACAAGGATTAGGGATAAAGATTATATTACATGAGTACAAGAATGTATATATATGACATTTGGAGATGGTATGGGGTAAATCGGTTAACAAGTTACTTGATGATAGCCCTCGTAACCATAAGTTAAGGTGGGGCCCATATGTCGGAATTTTATAAAGGACATATTAAGAGATATATGAGTAGTACATGTGAAGTTGAGCAAGTCCAAAGCAGGACCCTTAAGCCAAATATGGACGTAACCCCTCCAAAAGGATGATTTAAGGATACGTTTTCGGATGACCTGACTTGGAGGGGAAACAACGCTATTATACTTTCGGAATTTGGGAAAACCCCCAGAAATAAAAGTTGTAGATAATTGAATTAGCTTTCCAACGGTATGTCGTGGGCCCTCACACGATGTCGGGATCAAAAGTTATGGCCATTTTAAGAGCAAGACCTCAAGCTGTCAAAAGGGTTCCGCGGGCCCCACGTAGAGAAGTCGGTGGAACCGACCCAAGGGGCTATAAATACGCCATCAACCCGTTTTGTTTCAGCATATTAACATACCAAACAGTTCTAGAAGTCTCTCGAAACTTCTCCCAAATATTATAGTCCGATAAATCAAGAATTTAACAAGATTTTGCCAAACTAGTCCGTGAAAGGTGATTGTTCTTGCTTCTACTCAAGTGTGGCGTTGGAGAAAATTGATGTGGCTAAGTTTCTTCAAGTATAAGGTATTTTATTCATCTCATCTCTTGTGTTGAGTTTATTTGAAGGTCTAGCAAGCGTTAAAAACGAAAGTAGTTATGGAGAAAGGGTCATAAAGTGTTGTGTTGAAGCTATTGTGTTTATGGGTTGTTTTGAACATGTTGTGGCCGTGTATATAAATGGTAGTGTGGCCGTGTGGTGGTGGTGTAATGTGGATGAGAATGAGTCAATTTTATTTAGTATATTGGTTATTGTTGTAATGAAATCTATGGTGGAAAATGGAAGCTTAATAATTTTAGTTTAAGTGGTAATTGTTGGAAACTTGTTTTAGAAGTTTATGTAAATTGAATATAATGTTCTTGCATGCATGGAAGGTAATGTTGTTAGTGTGGTGTTGTTAATATGATGTTGTTAGTGTGTAGTTCATGAGTTTGGAAGGAAAGGAAATGGGTTGTCATTGGTTTCGTTAAATTTGGAAGGTGTTGGATGGAGTAGTATGTTAATTAAATCGTTTTGAAAGTTATGTGAATTGAATGTAGACTAACAAGTAGGATGAATAAGCGTAGCTAGTAAGGCGCGACACAGGTATGTAAGGCTCGTCCCTTTTCTTCCAGAGGCATGATCCCCAAGTCGTAATGTCTCAAATGTTTTTTTTATATATCTTCTTTACTTGCAAAAGCTATAAGTCTATGACTCCAAGGTATAAGTCTTTTCCTAATAGTTCATAATTGTTTTTTTTTCAAAATGTCCATATTTTCCGAAAACCAAGTTTTAAGAGATAGGAAGCTCTTATGACTAAGATGATGAATATGATCTTATAATGACAACGATGAAGTCAAATATGAGAAAATGTCTATGATAGATATGTTGACGATATGTTCCTACCATGAATATGACAATATGAAAATGTTAAACTATTTCTTGATATCTCAACTCTATTATGGATAATGACTACTTTAAAGGTTCCAAGTAAATGAAACGATGCCTTATGATCCTATTTTATGTTTTCTCATGATGACACTCTTCATTGATAGTCTCGCCTTATAATACTATTTCCTTCAAGGTGGGACACGGCGCCCATGACTATTCCATAATATAATCGGAGGTTACCGACCTTACGTCACTCCGATGGATACATGACTTTCTTTGGGCTCTCATGCATGCTATATATGTATATGTATATGTATATGTACATGGGGGGAGGGAGGGAGATATGGAGGGGAAGGGACATATGTTGCGTTATAGACGCATTGCCACCTGGTCGGCTGGATTTATATCATCCCGGACGCGGGATATATGGGCGAGCCGACGTATTTCGGCGCTATGTGGGCGAGCCGACGTTGTTCGGCGCTATGATATGATATGATATGATATGACCAGATAAGCATGCATGGCATCCGCCCTAAAGGGCACTCACATGTACAGGTTACTCCTTTATCTTATGATATGTACTATATTCCCATACAGTTAATATTCGTATGCTCATCTTTTACTATGTTACCATTTATGCCTTACATACTCAGTACATTGCTCGTACTGACCCCTCTTCTTCGAGGGCTGCGTTTCATGCCGCGCAGGTACACCCAGATGAGCTGAAGCTAGTATAGAAGAAGTTCCAGCGAAGTTGGTAGACCTCACTTGTTCCTGGGAGTGCTGCAGAGTCACAGCTTGTATGCTAGGATTTCTGGATTGATGTTAGAGACTTTGTAGACAGAGTCGTGGGTATCGGGAGTCAGTTTCTATTATGATATAAATTTTACACAGTTACAGACTTTATTTGATTTGAAAGCAACAAAAAGAATATTTCAGTAAGCTTTATTATGTGTACTTGAGTTAGGGGTTCAAAAGATTATGTACGTAATAAGAGTCAGCGGGTTCGCTTGGCTCCGGATATGGGGTCGGGTGCCCATCACACCCTAGTAAGATTGGGGTGTGACAGCTAAGACATCAACAACCATACCAACAACAATACCAACAGCATCAATAGTCAATTAAAATGCATTCTAACATAAATTGTTTTCTTTTCTAAATAGTGCAACAACTCCCAACCCAACTTTGCACTTCCAAATCAATATCAACATTTTCATATTCATGTACTAATTCAAGATCATTCAAACGTAGGTCAAGAACATTCCAAGCAATCTATACAATATTCAAACAATTCCACCAATTCCACATTCCACCCGAAATTCCTACATATGCAACAAAACTACCACGACACATCTTCTACTTTCAAATTCATAATCAACAACAACTATCCACACTTTGAAAACTTCATTTCCATAATATCATAAGATCATCTAAAGTGACATAATTTCCTACAATCAATTTCAATGCCAACTTAAACCATTTAACCTTCATTTACATTATAAAGGTCACAACAACACAACTAACATATTAAACAAAATTAATTCATTTCTATCTCATCACCCTACACCACATGGCCCTACTCCACATTTCCAACTTCAACCAAATTTATTCAACTTTCATTTCCAATATGAAGTCCACAATAACCACAACTAGAATACTACATAAAATTCAACTCATCTTGCCTATACAACAATACACACACACGGCCACATACACACATACACACCCAATATACAAACTTTCATATTTCCATAAGTTCTACTCATTTCTACATACTACAGCATAAACAAGCCTTCATAACATAATAAAAAGGGATTAATTCTTACCTTTTCCTCCTAACTTCTTCACTTGACCAAGGTGCTAAATTGATGAAACAAGCGTCCTATCTTCCAAAGTGAGCAATGCAATCAAACTGAGAGAAAGAAAAGAAAAACAGTAGGAAAGAAAAAAGTGGTCTTATCGATGAAGGGAAATTGATGAAGAAGAAGAGGAAGAAGAAGAAGAAATTCGTCTATTTAGAAGGAATTCTAAGGACAGGGTGGGGGAGCAATAGAAAGCACTCAAAATCTCAAATCTGAAGGAGGCAAGAGTGAACAAGTTGAAAATAAAAGTTGGACGGAGGGGGGAGAAGAAGATCAGGATATTCAACTTTCTTCTCAAAAGAAAAGAAAAGTGGTGTTAAATGAGGAACCTAGTTCTTCCAAAAGATAAACAGGTAAAGACAATCTGCAGCAACAAAAGGTTTTTTTCAGGAGAATTCTCGGTATAAGCCTATTGGAGGTATCTGGATGAAAGAGTTCATGGAGATGGTGGAATTTCAAGGATGGACTCATCTCTTCACTCCACCAACAACCAACGTGTATGAAACTGAAGTTACTGAACTATACAACGGCTTAATCAAAATCGATGATAATGCTCTGGCCTTGACAGTAAATGGAAAGGAGTTTGTATTGATTAGGTCAATACTTGCACAAATCTTGGAAGTGAAGACATATGGGGTGAGAGCTATAATGGGAAAGGGCTCTACTGATTTCAAAAAGGTCATCGTAAAGATAGAAAGTTCTGCTTCAAAGGAGAGTCTCTACAAGCATGAGCTAAAACCTGAGCACCAATTGGTCTTAAGCACTTTTGCCAAAAGCTACGGAAAGCTCTAGCGTTACTATCGCAAACCTGGCCCTCATGAAAGGTCTAATATCTTTTGAACCAATCAACCTGTCAGCTATCATGATTGAGTGGATGATAAAAGTGGCAATGACTGTGCAAGGGAAAACTGGTCTCCCCTATGGCTTCTTTCTCACAAAGGTGCTTATACACTTTCAAGTGAAAACTGGCACTGCCTCTCTAAGGACAAAAGAGCATCTGGTTTCACTAGCCACTTTTGAAGACTGTGGAATCACACCCAAAGCAGCGGATGGTGCCAACCCCTCCACCGTCTCAATCTTGATTGAAGATCAGGAGGCAGCCAATGCAGAGATTCAGTAGCTCAAAGCAGAAAATGCACTTTTAAATGTGAAATTAGCCGAACGAACAGAGGCCTCAATTTTTAGTACTGAAGAAACAATGAAAATGGTCAAACTGCGGGCTGAGTGGGACTAACTAAAGGTCAAAGTGAATGAATTTAGGGACCAAATGCTAAAGGACCAACAATCTCATAATGAAAGAGTTGAAAAACTCATTCAAGCCCTAAACAATACCAAGAATCCTTCTTAGCCCTTGTCTCATTTACCCCTCTGCTTAGATTCTGCTCTATTTTGCCTAAAATGACTGTTGGTACATTTGTAATATGAATCTATATTTTTTAGTATGGACTAGATTAATCTCCTATTTTTTAATTTCTATTTGGGCAAATTACATTATCTTGTGCTTTGTTGTTTGCTTATTTCTCTCTAATTCTACTCGTATTTGTTACCCCTACAGGTTTGAGTTAATATGGTAGAACTTTTTACTAGCTTTCAGTGCTTTTTGATAATGTAAAAGGGGGAAGATGAGTTGATGAATAGGTGATGCTCATGCTGAACAAATGAGGTACTGGAGGGGAGTGATACTCATGCCGAACAATGGCGGTGCTCGGGGGAGAAATGCAAAAAAAAAACTAGAAGATTGATATGTACAGATAATGTGGCGATCTGGTCTTCCAGTTGGATTTTTTTTTTTGTTTTTGCTAACATGTTGCAGGTGCCTTGAAAATGATGGTCTGCTTCGCAGAGGCAACAAGTGAGAAGCTGGTTCTCTGGGGTAACATCGTCTATAAGTTTGTCATCATCAAAAAGGGAAATTGATAAATCCAAGTGCTTTTTGTTTTGATGATTGTCAAACTGATTCAAAACCAGATAGAGACCTAGTCTGTGATACAGTCTCTGTGTACCATGCATGGTTAGTAGAGACAGCTATAAAGCCAAGCTACTCACTGTACACAAGTATAGCAGTGAGCTGGCCCATGCTTTAGGTCAAACTATTAAATGTGTGGTCTCTATCCATCCCACATGCTTCCCACTATATATACAATATGTTGCAACATATTGTGTATCGCTTGGAAAACCTAAAAATTACCCAAAAAGTGCAGCCGTCGCAACGCTCTCCAAGTGTTCAACAAAGCCAATCACAAACTGAAGGACCTAATTCGAACACTGAAGATGTTTTAGTCTCATAGTTTGTGTTAAGCTATGTTTCATGTGCTTTTACTTGTAAACCTGCTCTTTTCTTATAAAAGGTTGTTGTAGGTATTTCAAATTCTTAGTAGTTGTTAGGTAGTTTACCTTTCTATCTATTAAGTGGTACCCTTGGCTAGTGTTAGTGTAAGATGTATTAGTTGGGTCCGGCTAAGAGGTAGTCGACCTTAGTTTCCTTGGCTAGAGTTAGTCAAGTGGAGGTAGTTGCAATCGGAGTATTCCAAAGGTTGAGGGACTATGGGTGTTAGTTCCTAGGTAACTACTATTTTAAGGGTTGAGGGATTATGGGAGTTAGTTCCTAGCTTACAATAGGTGGTAATCTGAAGTTGCTCGGTTAGTGAAGTGAAATCCTACTGGGGTAGGTCGTAGTTTTTAATCCCTTAAGCAAGGAGTTTATCAAGCTAAAATCTCACCTTCTGTAATTACTGTATTGCGAAAGTGAACTGCTAAACACCCAGGTCCCTGCATATTGTGTTGATGGACGCATAGCCTGCAACACCATCCCTCTTATTCACTAAATCTTTGGTCTAGAGAGCATTAAGGGAGAATTGAACAGTCTTTGAAGTTGTTTCACCTTGTAGGTAAGTTCCTTTATCTTATATTATGATTATCTACTCTTTTTAAGCTTGAATTAATGGTGGAAATGAATGGGGACTAATTGGAGAAGATGAGTTCCAACCTTAACTTGAGAAATGAATTCTAGGTCTTAAATATCAGTTTAATTGGTGAATCTTGCTAATATTAATATCAGTTAAATTGGAGAATCTTGCTAATATTAAGATGACATTTCATGAGTTACTGGATTATAAGCTTGAATCTCTAACCTAGACTAAGAAATTGATTATGGTTAGTTAGGGTTTATGCCTAATTTGAGGGTTTTGTTTTAAATAATGGAATTGATCAATAATTGAGCTAATTTAGTTATTGGAGAGTAGAATTGAACTTCTAGAACATTGGGTCCGATTTCCCTTTTTTCTAAGTTGATTTTTTATTCGAACGAATGTATAGCAATATGGGTACCGTTATTCCCCGTTTCTACTTTAGATATTGATAATGACTTGACTTTGAGTATTCGGAGGCTCTTCGAAAGGACAAGGCTCACATTTTTCGGTTGGTGGCACCAGTTCAGCATCGAGGTAGGTTACGACTTATCTTTCGGTCAGACTTCAGTTAGCGAACCATATGTAGATGTTAGTTATTGACGGAGACATCATGTTAAGCCTTCGGGTATGAAGTTGAGATGGATATTCTTAGGTTGGTATTGTTGATGACTTTGTGGGCTTGTTGCCTTGTTTATTGTGATTTGTCTTGTTGCCATGTGTGTGGTGTTGGGCTTGTTGCTTATTTTCTATGTTGTGGTTGTGATACGTTCATCTCTCATTTCCCTAGTCATTTATCATTGATAAAGAGAAGGACATTGATTTGGGATTTGTATTTTGATATGTGCTCATGTAAAGGCACGAATGAGATAAGATTGTGATTACACTTGATAAAGCTATCATGCATTCTTATTTCATCTGATACATTGGTTTAAACTGTGACTTGAAACAAATGATGGTAAGTGAGGAAGTGAATCATCCGAGGCTTTTTATTGTGGTATTACTACATGCACATTTCATATGGCATCTCATGCATATATTATTTGATGTTACCTATATGGTTCGCAGGGAAATTGTTTCAGAAGTGGCATTGCACAGATTTGGGGATAAATTTGTATTAGTAGTTGAATTAGTAGTTCAACTGGCGGTAGTCAATATACATGCATAAGTAACCATCTTTATTTCGGAAAAACAAGACTGGAGCACCCCACAGTGAGACACTTGGGCTAATAAATCCCTTGTCAATGACATCTTTTATCACGACCCGACTAGGGGCCATGACGGGTACCCGGGCTAACCACCGAGAACCACTCATTCCATTACTCATCATACTCATTAAGCATTCATTCATCAAATTCATACTCAAATCATAGGAAAATCATTTTTCATTTGGAAACATAATTACTTTTATATACATAAGCCCTTCGGCTATCAAAATAATATATATACAATAGGGACATCTTGAGACCATACTACCCACACATGCGTATCTACGAGCCTCTACTAGAGTGCTAGACATAGGGACGGGATAGGACCCCGTCGTGCCCAAAATACATATACATATATACACAAAAGAACAAGTCAATGGCACCTCCGGAACAATGAAGTGTCCTCAAGTCAGCTAATAGCTCCTATGAGTCTGGATCACCTCCCTATCTACCTGTGGACATGAACACAGCGTCCAAAGAAAATGGACGTCAGTACGAACGTTGTACCGAGTATGTAAGGCATGAATGAAATGAACATAATAGAGAAATCATAAGTCATAAGATGAAGATATAACCTGTGTGACTTCTAAGGGTGGATACATTTCATACATATATCATATATATATACTCATAGTGCATGTATTATTATAGCGCATTCATCATCGTGTCATATAAATCATCATCGTTAACCAGCGTCCGGGTAACCATCATATGCCGTCCACTAGTGGTGATCATGTCCGGCCTTCTAGGCGTGGTGGAATCATAAGCATCCCGCTGTAGCGGTGACATGTCCGGCCATTTAGGTACGGTGGAATCATAAACAGTCCGCCTTAGCGGTGACATGTCTGGCCATTTAGGCACGGTGGAATCGTATCGTCATATAATGAACATAAACTCATCATTATTACACATCTCAAAGAAATATCATAATCTTACCATAACTTAATATCATCATACATTCACCATTATTCCTACATTAAATCTTGGAGGTAACCACGACTGTGTCGGGGTGACATGAGGTCGTGAACCCCCGACTACGTTATGGAGTGGTCATAATTGTCATGTCTCACCTTGGAGGGACTATCATTTTAAGGTGAGTGCACACAAGGAAAATCATCAATGGAACTATACTTAGGATCATTAGCTTCATGGACGTCTTATTTTACTCCAGGATTCTTTATATTTAAACTCATTATCGTCATTATCTTGCTCGTCGTCATATCTCCTTTCTTCATCATATACGTAGTTCTTAATAGTCATAGGCTTATAATTCTCCGGGACGTAAGAAGTTCATGGGAGATAAGGAAGCCAAATCATACAATATTTTTATCAAACTCATAAATAGCATTATCTTTACCATCGTTATCGTAGAACACGTCTCATCTCTAGCTCATAAGAAACTCTTAAGAATCATGAACTCTCAACTTTTGGGATATGAGAAGGTCATAGAAATATATATAGAGAATGATAATATAAGAATCATGCCTTTATGAAAGACAAGGGCTAGCCTTACATACCTTTTCCTTTAGCTATTCTACCACTTGATCGTTCTCCTTCAATGCTCACGTCTTTACCCTCAAGGGAGTTCGTATCAACATTAGCTACTCGATTATATGAACGTGCTTACTAATGCTAGAGAACATTGGGCAGCATTTCTTTGTTTATACAACTTTCCTCATATCACATATCGACCCCCAAGCATCCATAACAACATTCACAATATTATAGGCAACAATCATCATTCCTTTACATCATCCACATTTCACAATTTCACTCCAATTCCTCCATAATCATGGTCATAGTACACTACTAAGTTTTCTTGCATATAATGCTAACCCTATGTTCTTAATGTCATTTATAACATATTTACAGTCACAATATTTTAAGAATCATGACTCATCTTGTCACGACCCAGCCCCATGGGCCGCGATTGGCACCCTACTAGGGCACCCAGACCGATTCACATATCCAATTATCAAACCCAAACTTAGCTCAAATTTCATAATAGCCATTTTAAACATAATTTAAATCAAAACTTGTCTTAAGCGGTCACGCGTACCAAAATATCATATCAGAACAGAAGGGAGCGGCGGAATGCACATCGCCGGTAATATGTACAAATATAAACATAAGGGCCATTTTGGCCACCATAACAGACGGACCGCATTAAGACGCAAGTCGAAAACAAACAGACACATATAGGACCCTCGACCCACATATATGACTACAGGCCTCTACAAATCCAGAACGAAAATATATGACGGGACAGGGCCCCGCCGTACCCAAATAGTCAGATATACAGAGGTATATACATAGCAAAAAAATATATGTACCAAAAGTGGGCTCCGGATCAAAAGGGAGCACTCCGAAATAGCAGAAAATGGAGCCTACAGTGGTGGATCACCGGTGTCTGTACCTGCGGGCATGAAACGCAGCCCCCCGAAGAAAGGAGGTCAGTACGAAAGATGTACTGAGTATGTAAAGCATAGAGTACAGAAATATAAGCCACAACTGAAACAAACAGGATACAAAAGGGGAAATACTGAATAGTATATCAAACCTGTACTGAAAACATATATACATAATGCAGATAAAATCATGCAAAAGCTCAGGAATGTGGTCACCACTCCGACGCTGGTGCCACACACAGCATAGCACCAGAAAGTTCAAATCTCCGTACATCCCCGAACACACATATCATCATAACATATCACCAGCCATATCACAGCATAACTCCAAACGAAACTCGGCCCTATGGCGAGGTCTCGGGAACCGTAACACAACATACGGCTGAATTTATCATAGTGCGCACGAACCATAACCGGCCCGGGAACCGGTGAACGAAATCATAATAAGGGCACGAGCGGAGTCGTGAGCAAACAATGCAATTTATATATCAAAACACCTTTTGAAACTTGATAATTTCATATGCTAACTCATTAGTCAAGTAGTTTTAACAATTAGTCAATACGGGGTTCGTTTCACGAAAGTATTTCCAAAGTAGTATTTATGGTTCAAAATATAATTTAGAATATCGTGGCAGTCAAAACATTACTTTATGATAGTCAAAATTCATAAACAAAAGTGCTTTGCCAACATTGTACAAAAATGAGACTAATAGAGCAAACAAGGGAATCTCAATGCTAGCGGGCCCACCTCGGGTCAAGTCGAGGTGGTGGACATGAATCACGGACATTTGGGGTCTATGGGATCATACGTGGAGGTTCCGAAGCGATTCGATTACATTTGCATAAGTTTCGGACATTTGATTACTTTTCAACCAAAAGGAGAACTTTAAGGTTCAATTCAATTGAATGCATAGTGCTCGATTTCCAATTCGGATTTCCAGGAACAGAATTGCCTCCGGGGCTCCGATATCGACCTAGTATACCTAAGACATGCCAAAAGAAGGAATAGGGTAGCCTTACATACCTTATAAGCGTCTCACGCTCGTCAAAACTCAAATCCCGTCTCGCTCAGAATCTACAAATGGTCAAAGTTACCAATTAGGAATTTCAAGAATTCATTTAACTATGTATTTGTCTACCAAAATTTCGGCAGCACTTCCCCTATACATATAACATCCCCAAGACTTAGCTCGGCTCAATATCAACAACAACAACAACCCAACCATACCAAATGAATCAAGAATCACAACAAAATAGGTTCTAGCATCAATATTCTTCCTTTCTACATAAGCCGACAGCTTCCATTCAAACTCCACAATATCAAACTAATATCAACATTCCCATATTCATTAACTAATTCAAGATTATTCAATCATAATTCAATAGCATTTCAACCAATATTCAAGGATTCAATCAATTCCGCCAATTCCATATTCTATCCGAAACTTCAACGAATACAACAACACTACCAACTCGCATTGTTTTCTTCCAAATTCATTAACAACAATAATGATTCACATTCTAGAACTCTACTTTCATAATTATATAAAAACTATATAAAACTTGTATAATTTTCCATAACAACCCACAACCATTTTCAATGTCGACTTGATTCATTAAACCCTTATTCACGTCACAAATGCAACAACGACGCAACTAACAGACTAAATAGAGTTTAATCCATCACTTTCCATGGCACCATACTACACACGACCACACACCCACTTACACACACACACCACAATTTCATGATTTTCATGCACTGCTAACCACTATAACATATATACTTTTTCCATAACATAAAAGATAAATTTTTTACCTTTTTCTTCAATTTTTTCCACTTGCCCTAACGTCGTCCTCTCGCTAAACCAATTATACCACATCGAAGAGCGTCTTGAGCTTATCAAGAATCCAAGAAGAAAGAGATTTTTGGGATCAAAGTTGAAGGACTTACAATTTTCTTTTCTTTTTTTTCTTGTCATGGCCGAAGGCCTCTTTAATGTTAGCTCTCAATTGTTTTCTTTCTTGAAGCTTCTTGAATGAGAAATGATAAGGATCCCCTTTGCTTATACATATTGATCACATGATTAAATTTATGGGTTGGGCCTATTTTATGGCCGGCCACCCTTCCAATTTTGGGCCTCCATTTCTCTTAATTTTATTTTGAGCCCAATTGGTCTATGGATCCTATTTGTAATTCCCGAAGCTAATTCCCGAAATTCCAATTTTGCCCTCGGCATTCCTCCGCACTTCCGCATCAATATTTTTCATGAATATCACACATATATTAAATAAAATAAAAACATAGCCTTATTTCCTACAAGGCAAGATTATCCCAAATTTTTCCGAATGCGCAAACACGGGATATAACATTCTCCCCCCTTTAGAACATTCGTCCTCGAATGTTAAATTAGCCTTATAGGGATTTATAAGCATGGTGGGGGAGTCTCTCTTTAGGAATAGCACACATATGTCATTTGTCCATCAATATAACAAACTTAAGAGTTTAGATTACCTGTGGGCGTAGGAAACAAGTGGGGATACTTTTTCTTCATCTCATCCTCCGCCTCCCAGGTCATTTCTTCCTGGTTATTATTGCGCCACAGGACTTTAACAGAAGGTACTTCTTTGGTGCGAAATCTCCTTACCTGCCGGTCCAGAATAGCTATAGGTTTTTCTTCATAAGACAGGTCCTTCGTCACCTGAGTATCATTTACTGGGAATATTCTGGAAGGATCATCAACACACTTTCGAAGCATAGATACATGAAATGCTGGGTGCACTTCCTCCAAATCGGATGGTAAGTCTAGCTCATAGGCGACCTCGCCTATCTCCCGAATAATTCGATACGGCCCCATATACCGCGGACTGGGCTCACCCTTTTTACCGAATCTCATCACCCCCTTCATAGGTGACACCTTTAGAAATAGTCAGTCATCAATCTGGAACTCTAACGGTCGGTGTTGCCTGTCTGTATGTGATTTCTGTCGACTCTAGGCAATCAATAACCATTCCCGAGTGAGCTTTACCTTATCGATTGCTTGCTGAACCATATCTGGTACGATCAGCTTTGTTTCACCCACATCGAACCAACCAATCGGAGATCTGCACTTTCTACTATATAAGGCTTCATACAGTGCCAACTGGATGCTGGAGTGATAACTATTATTATTATAAGCAAACTCAATTAGTGGCAAATGATCATCCCAGTTACCTCTAAAATCAATAACACAAGCCCGCGGCGTATCCAGTGTCTGAATAGTACGCTCGGCCTGTCCGTCGGACTGAGGATGAAATATTGTGCTAAGACTCACCTGAGTCCCCAATCCTCCCTGGAACGATCTCCAGAAATTCGCTGTAAACTGAGCACCTCTGTCAGTGATAATAAATACAGGGATTCCGTGAAGTCTGACTATCTCTCTGATGTATAATCTAGCATAGTCCTCAGCCGAATAAGTAGTCCGGGCTGGGAGAAAGTGGGCTGATTTCGTCAATCTGTCAACAATAACCCAAATAGAATCATACCTGCGTGGAGTGCGCGGTAACCCAACAACGAAATCCATATTAATCATCTCCCATTTCCAGGCTGGAATTTCCATCTCCTGTAATAATCCACCAGGCTTCTGATGTTCAATTTTAACTTGTTGACAATTCAGGCACTGGCCAACGAACTCAGCAATATCTTTATTCATACCGTCCCACCAATACAAGCACCTGAGATCATGATACATTTTAGTGGAACCAGGATGAACAGAATACCGTGCATTATGCGCCTCGCCCATGATTTGTCGCCGTAGGCCAGCAACATCCGGTACACAAAATTTGCCTTCATATAATAACACCCCTTCAGGCGAAATTTCAAACGGAATCTTTTCTTTATTAAGGGAAACATTTCTGTACTGAACCAGAATAGGATCTTCGAACTGACGCTGCTTTACCTCTTCTATAATTGATGATTCAGCAACCGCCCGAACAGAAATTACAGTATCTCCAGAATCTGCCAATCGAACTCCAAGGCTGGCTAACTGATAAATTTCACGAACCAAATCTGTCTTACCAGATTGTACATCAGCCAAACTGCCTATAGACTTGCGGCTAAGTGCATCCGCTACCACATTGGCTTTCCCAGGATGGTATAGAATATCAACGTCATAATCTTTCAATAATTCAAGCCATCTTCTCTGCCGCAAATTCAGTGCTTTTTGTTTAAAAAAACATATACTGGGGACTCTTATGGTCCGTATAAATATCAACGTGGACCCCATATAAGTAATGCCGCCAAATCTTCAAAGCATGAATCACCGCGGCCAACTCAAGATCGTGAGTGGGATAATTCTTCTCGTGCGGTCTGAGCTGCCGGGAAGCATAGACCATAACTTGACTGTGCTGTATTAGTACACAACCTATCCTAGTATCAGAAGCATCACCATAAATAACATACCCGTCTGGCCCTTCAGGAAGAGTTATAACTGGAGCTGTAATTAATTTTCCCTTCAGCAATTGAAAACTGCGTTCACAAGTACCAGTTTACTGAAATTTCACTACCTTCTGAGGCAGGCTTTGTTAATAAGGCCGTAGTAGGAGCAAAGTTCTCCACAAATTGCATACCTCAGTCGATATCGAAGGCCTAGGCCAATTCTTTATCGCTTCGATTCTCTCTATGTCAATTATTTCCATTTATACGTACTTTACTTTCATCCGCTCCCCCCCTTTTGGGGTTGTGCTTATACCGTATCCATGTTTTTCCTTTATAATATATAACTTGATTATCTTCGTACGAGACCTTAACAAAATCACGAAGCGATGAAATCTCTCAATCATATGATACAAAATCTTATCCAATAGCTGGCACTCAAATAATGTAATTAATGTAACAATTTATCTTTTAATAATCATATCCTTCCTTCATACACGTTCCTTACCTGTCGTTCTATTTTCTCGATAGTCGAATTACTTAATATTCACCTGATTCATCATTCCATGCCCTAGATTTTCCTTTGTCCTACACTACTACATTTTTGTTCATTTTCGCAAATAATTTCGTGCCTTGCCCGTCGACTCTTTTAGAAGTTCTGCTTAATTACGTCCCTTGCTGTTCACTTCTCTGACATTTTGACCTTCTTATCTTCCGCTCGATTACTCTCTTTTCTTTCCAAATATCGTTGTATTAGAATCTTCCAATCTCAACCGGTATCAAAATGAATATCAGTTTATTTCGTAACATCTGTACCATACCTTTCGCTTTGTCTCACAAATTTCGTTCAGTTCATGTCTCCCATATACTACAACGCTGGCTATTTGAGTTCACCAATCGATTGACATAGTCGTAAACGGGGGCCCTACACACACATATATCTCTGCCATTTCTTTTACATGACATCTTCAATCACCTGCTCAAACTTACTCTAATTCTGGAGCTGTGTTGTTCTTTCTCCCTTTTTACCAATCTAATCCGTCTCAGCTCACGCGACCCCTGTGAAGTTTCTAACCACTCCACATACTATAATTTTTTTTTGGTTACCCTAATTTCCTATTCGTCCCTTATATCTATATTCGTAAAAATTTTAGTATTTCCCAGGGGGTCACCCATCCCAGATTTGCTTTGGCCCTGGCACGCTTAACCGTAAAACTTTAATGTATTTAGACACGTTAAGGCCGGTATAATTGCGTCAATTACCCCGCACAGCCTTTGTCACATGATTTAAGACAAGTCGGGGTCTTAACAACCTTCAGAACATTCTCGTAGCGGGTCCTGCCCCGATCTAGAGAGAATTCTTTTACTTTTCTGACTATATAGTCACCGTGTCGCCCCCTGTAAATCCGCAATATTTAGCTTCATGCATATATATATAATTCTAGGCAGTCCACAAATTTAAGTTTTCATTCCACAAATTCCATCTCCAATTAGTCGATAAAATTCATAAATGTTACTGTAAGGCATTCTCCAACCACCAGCAGAAGAGATCTAGAGTCCGACGAACATTGCGGAATCTCAATTCACATGGTTACCACCATATTTATATTTTTCTTTTTTTTGAGTCGTGAGCGAACCATTTAGTTCTCAACTGCCTGTCATACACTTCGTATTCTTCCAATAAGATGAAACGTAATCGTTGGACATTTTTGCCCTTCGACATAGGCTTTTCTAAAGCAAAATGGGGTTGGAACACATTCTGGTCCATTTAAATAAGTTGCGAATGGCTGCTCATATAGGCTTCCTCGAAATAAAATTTCCCAAATAAGGATGAGGCTTCTCACGAATGACATGGAGGGTATCTCTTGAACTTTAAGCCAACATATTAGATTTACCCTATCGGTGTCGACTTTCAAGACATACTAAGAATTTATATCTTATTCTCCTTTTTATATTTCTGGAAAAAAATTTGGGCAGAGGTTTCTCTGTATTTCTTACTATCCCAAAACCTGCATGCAGAAAATACCAACCGTGCCTCACAGGGCCAACGCATATACGCATATATATATCGTATCATGTCGTGTCATAGCCACACAGGGCTAACAATTTCAAACAAAAGTATGAAAATGTCGAAACTTACCTCACATGCCTAACTCAAACGGCATCGGAGGCACTTTCCTGTTTACTTTTCTGTTTAATCTTCAACTTTATATTTCAATCGTATTTCAAACACCTTACCTAGCATACATCTTCCATACCATTACGTACCTGTGTACTGTGTAGCTTCCAATATCATCAATCATTGTCTTCTGTCGATGCCGTTCTTTAGCTGAAATCAAAGGTTAGTAGGAAGGAATTCATTTCCTACGGCTGGCTCTATCGCACGGTCTAAGATTCAAAGAAAGGTAACATCCTAAATGTCCTGTAGCCTCCTGTTTATAGATGTGGAGCACAACACACCGATAAACAAGACTCTACGAGACACGGCCTGTAGACATTCCGAGGACAAACCGCTCTGATACCACTTTTGTCACGACCCAGCCCCATGGGCCGCGACTGGCACCCTACTTGGGCACCCAGACCGATTCACATATCCAATTATCAAACCCAAACTTAGCTCAAATTTCATAATAGCCATTTTAAACATAATTTAAATCAAAACTTGTCTTAAGCGGTCACGCGTACCAAAATATCATATCAGAACAGAAGGGAGCGGCGGAATGCACATCGCCGGTAATATGTACAAATATAAACATAAGGGCCATTTTGGCCACCATAACAGACGGACCGCATTAAGACGCAAGTCGAAAACAAACAGACACATATAAGACCCTCGACCCACATATATGACTACAGGCCTCTACAAATCCAGAACGAAAACATATGACGGGACAGGGCCCCGCCGTACCCAAATAGTCAGATATACAGAGGTATATACATAGCAGAAAAATATATGTACCAAAAGTGGGCTCCGGATCAAAAGGGAGCACTCCGAAATAGCAGAAAATGGAGCCTACAGTGGTGGATCACCGGTGTTTGTACCTGCGGGCATGAAACGCAGCCCCCCGAAGAAAGAGGGTCAGTACGAAAGATGTACTGAGTATGTAAAGCATAGAGTATAGAAATATAAGCCACAACTGAAACAAACAGGATACAAAAGGGGAAATACTGAATAGTATATCAAACCTGTACTGAAAACATATATACATAATGCAGATAAAATCATGCAAAAGCTCAAGAACGTGGTCACCACTCCGACGCTGGTGCCACACACAGCATAGCACCAGAAAGTTCAAATCTCCGTACATCCCCGAACACACATATCATCATAACATATCACCAGCCATATCACAGCATAACTCCAAACGGAACCCGGCCCAATGGCGAGGTCTCGGGAACCGTAACACAGCATACGACCGAATTTATCATAGTGCGCACGAGCGGAGTCGTGAGCAAACAATGCAATTTATATATCAAAACACCTTTTGAAACTTGATAATTTCATATGCTAACTCATTAGTCAAGTAGTTCGAACAATTAGTCAATACGGGGTTCGTTTCACGAAAGTATTTCCAAAGTAGTATTTATGGTTCAAAATATAATTTAGAATATCGTGGCAGTCAAAACATTACTTTATGATAGTCAAAATTCATAAACAAAAGTGCTTTGCCAACATTGTACAAAAATGAGACTAATAGAGCAAACAAGGGAATCTCAATGCTAGCGGGCCCACCTCGGGTCAAGTCGAGGTGGTGGACATGAATCACGGACATTTGGGGTCTATGGGATCATACGTGGAGGTTCCGAAGCGATTCGATTACATTTGCATAAGTTTCGGACATTTGATTACTTTTCAACCAAAAGGAGAACTTTAAGGTTCAATTCAATTGAATGAATAGTGCTCGATTTCCAATTCGGATTTCCAGGAACAGAATTGCCTCCGGGGCTCCGATATCGACCTAGTATACCTAAGACATTCCAAAAGAAGGAATAGGGTAGCCTTACATACCTTATAAGCGTCTCACGCTCGTCAAAACTCAAATCTCGTCTCGCTCAGAATCTACAAATGGTCAAAGTTACCAATTAGGAATTTCAAGACTTCAAGAATTCGTTTAACTATGTATTTGTCTACCGAAATTTCGGCAGCACTTCCCCTATACATATAACATCCCCGAGACTTACCTCGGCTCAATATCAACAACAACAACAACCCAACCATACCAAATGAATCAAGAATCACAACAAAATAGGTTCTAGCATCAATATTCTTCCTTTCTACATAAGGCGACAACTTCCATTCAAACTCCACAGTATCAAACTAATATCAACATTCCCATATTCATTAACTAATTCAAGATTATTCAATCATAATTCAATTGCATTTCAACCAATATTCAAGGATTCAAACAATTCTGCCAATTCCATATTCTATCCGAAACTTCAACGAATACAACAACACTACCAACTCGCATTGTTTTCTTCCAAATTCATTAACAACAATAATGATTCACATTCTAGAACTCTACTTTCATAATTATATAAAAACTATATAAAAATCATATAATTTTCCATAACAACCCACAACCATTTTCAATGCCGACTTGATTCATTAAACCCTTATTCACGTCACAAATGCAACAACGACGCAACTAACAGACTAAATAGAATTTAATCCATCACTTTCCATGGCACCATACTACACACGGCCACACACCCACTTACACACCCACACGGCCAAGCACACACACACCACAATTTCATGATTTTCATGCACGTCTAACCACTATAACATATATACTTTTTCCATAACATAAAAGATAAAATTTTTACCTTTTTCTTCAATTTTTTCCACTTGCCCTAACGTCGTCCTCTCGCTAAACTAATTATACCACGTCGAAGAGCGTCTTGAGCTTATCAAGAATCCAAGAAGAAAGAGATTTTTGGGATCAAAGTTGAAGGACTTACAATTTTTTTTTCTTTTTTTCTTGTCATGGCCGAAGGCCACTTTAATTTTAGCTCTCAATTGTTTTCTTTCTAGAAGCTTCTTAAATGAGAAATGATAAGGATCCCCTTTACTTATACATATTGATCACATGATTAAATTTATGGGTTGGGCCTATTTTATGGCCGGCCACCCTTCTAATTTTGGGCCTCCATTTCTCTTAATTTTTTTTTTGAGCCCAATTGGTCTATGGATCCTATTTGTAATTCCCGAAGCTAATTCCCGAAATTCTAATTTTGCCCTCGGCATTCCTCCGCACTTCCGCATCAATATTTTTCCTGAATATCACACATATATTAAATAAAATAAAAACATAGCCTTATTTCCTACAAGGCAAGATTATCCCAAATTTTTCCGAATGCGCAAACACGGGATATAACATATCTGAAGCTACTACTCAAAATCTCATTATTCTCACATTCGTGACCTATTTTCTATATCCTTCTACAAACCAAGTGTTTCAATCTTTCAATACCTTAAACAACATCAAAATATCATAAAAATTACCTTTGAATGTGTAGGAACGGGTTTTGATTGGAAATACTTCACTTGAAGAAAACCCTAGCTTTAACTTCCAAAGGATTTCTTGACTCTAGCAACCTCAAAGAGCTTCCTTGCACTCGATTCACTTGAATTTATGATATGAACCTTTGATTTCCCTTGTATTCTTGAAAATGAAATGTATGGAATGGTCTTGAGGCTTGGAGAGAAGTGGAGAAGTGAGGAGAATGAATCTAATAAGGTGGGAACACATTTAAATACTTAGAGATACTCAGCCCGTTGGGACTTACACGGACCACTTATACGGTCCGTATAACATTGTATGGTCTGTATAAGTGTCTGTGGTTCACCACCATGGAAAACATTCTTGCTGTTGGGTTATACGGTCCGTATAAAGTTCCACGGTCCGTATAATGTGGTCGTGTAACTCACAGTTTTTCCGAAGTTGTCCTCGTCGTTTCGTTCGGTCTCCAATCGTTATACAACCTTCTTAACACTTGTTTAATACTTCATTAATAATCTAAACATACCTATAACTAATCCTCAAGGCCTTACCAAACAATCCTTAACGCAATAATTTTACAAAACCTTTCATAAACCCCACTTATACTCCACTTATCCTTATCAACCTTATTTCATCAATTCATATGACTTCAAAATCTTAACGTATGCATTCTAAGACCACTAAATATCCGTCTTATAGTATTAAGAACTTCCTGTTACCCTTAAGCTCGCATTGGTTCATTCACTACACGACGACATGAAATTTCCAAGGTGTAACATCTTTCAACCGAGCTTTTAACTCTTTCAACTCCGTTGGAGCTATTCTGTATGGCAAAATAGATATCGGCTCAGTGCCGGGAAGTAGATCAATTCCAAAGTCAATCTCCCTATTATGAGGAGCTCTAAGAAGATCTTCTGGGAAGACTTCTAGAAACTCAGTAACGTCTGGTACGGACTGGAGAGTTGGGGTATGGGTTTCTGTATCCCTGACTCTGACTAAGTGATATTTATACCCCTTGGAAATCATCTTTTTGTCTTTAAGATACGAAACAAATCTACCATTGGGTACTACTGAATTGCCCTTCCATTCTAGGACTGGTTCATTAGGAAACTCAAATCTTACTATTTTGGTTCTACAACCCACTGTGGCATAACATGAAGATAACCAATCTATACCCATGATAACATCAAAGTCTACCATTTCTAATTCTACTAAGTCGGTTGTGGTTCTGTAGTGATAGACTAAAATTGAGCAACCCCTACAAATACGTATAGCTATAACTGATTCTCAAACTGGAGTGGACACCTCAAAGGTTCATGCAACTTTGCTGGTTCTATCCAAATTTCATACCAATAAATGGGATTACAAAGGATAGAGTGGATCCTGGATCAATAAGGGCGTAAACGTCGAAAGTGAAAATTGTCCATGTACCTGTCACAACATATGTACGTGCCTCTCTATCTTGACGACCTGCTAAAGAATACAAGCAGTTTTGATCTCCGCCTGCATTGCCAGACTTTGTTGCACCATGCCCTGACTGGGCTTGAGAATTTTGAGGTGCTGCTAAATTTGTGGACTGAGCCACCTTACCTCTAGTACCCGTTCTCGCTGATGGACAACCCCTCTGAAAATGGTCCTCCTGGCCACACCCATAGCATATATCCGTACCCATACGACACTCCCTTGGGTGCCTCTTACCACACTTGATGCAGATCGGATTATTATAAGTATGCTGACCCACACTAGCCTGAGAATAGGAGTACGTTGGCCTGAAATTCTATCGTTTCTGATCATTCCTGAATTTGGGGCTAGGGCATGAGGGGGTCCTGATGACCTATTCTTGAAGAAGTTTCTGCGTCCACCTCCCCCATGACTGAAGTTACCTGCAGACTTAGCTCTTTTACTACACTCTTTGTCTTTCTCTTTCTAAAGAGCTTATTTCTCTTTCATTATGTCCTTAATACCCTGATCAAAGTTTACCTTCTTGATGATAGTCATCGTCCTATTTTTAGCAACAATATTCGCATCACCATGTCAGTTGGGTATAAGGCCTAACACAAATCACCTAACTTAGGTTCCATCTCAGGGACCATATATTGAGCATACTTAGCCAAAGAAACAAACTTGAGATAGTACCCATTCACATTCATCCCATTCTGCTTGAGTTTCTCAAATACGTAGGCCTTCACCTCTCTAACCTCAATCGACTGAAAGTGGTCAATGAAAGCATTTGCAAGCTTATCCTAATTTTATGGATATGCATCCTCCTCGTGAGACTGTTCCCACATCGCATACCAAATATGAGCAACATCTTGTAACTAATAAGCTCCTAACTCTACTGCTTCTGTCTCAGTACTCGAAAGACTTTCTGAAGCCCAATGATGAAGTTTTGTGGATTCCCTACCTTAAGAGACCCTGTGAACACTAGAGGCTTCATATTCAGGAATTACTTGGTCCTAGAACTGCTCGGCCCTCTATTAGCACCTGTGCTAGGAGCTGTTTCCTGACATTGAGCTTGGTTAGAAACAATTTGGGTGAGCAGCTGGATAACTCTCCACTGGCTTTGGAGTAATTGTTCGACTAACCTCCGCATGCCTTTCTATAGCTAAGGGTTCAGTCGGGGGGCACTACATCTAGCCCCTGAGCCTCGGTGTGAACTTCCTGAGTCTGAGAGTCCTTAATAGTAGCCCTTTGGCTAGTAGTTGACCTCCTTCTGGTGTACATTCTTTTACGCAGAGATTTTCTAAAATATGTCATACGCACAAGTTAGAAGGGTTCCTGAGAGCATAGTTCTAACTGCACGATCTAGAGTATGAAAGAACTAAGACAATATTAAATATCTTGGTGGTCAACTGTTTATATGTGTGGAGCGCGCACACACATAAGAGTGATCCCACTGGACACAATTTCATGGACTCGCTAAGACACTTGAACCTAGGCTCTGATACTAAGCTTTGTCACGGCTCGAACAATAGCCTGGGCATAACATGGCACTCGGTGCCTTGCTGCATGTCACTTAGCGAACTACATGGCCTGCTGAATCAACATAAGGCATGTACTGATACAGAATGTAATACCAACAAGCGTGGTGACAGTAAAACATGAGATCAAATAATCATAAGGCTGAAAATATATAACAAATACTGAGTCAATACTGTTTATACGACTCTGAACATCTGACATGACATAACTGAACTAGTCTAGTCTATGAAACCTCTGACATAAGTCTGACTGTTAAATTGTTTATCGGGATAAGGCCTCCGGTATAACTTAACTGCATAACTGACAATAAATAAATAATGATAAAACCCCGAATGAGATGCGGCTCACCAATAACTAATACGTGTAAAGTCCTAATGAGCTGGTTTGTCATCCTGTAAATCTGCATCATGAAATGTTGGTCCCCAGGAAAATAAAAGGGGATGTCAGTACATTCGAATTGTACTACTATGTAAAGCAACTGAATGAAATAAGCATGGCACATGAAATAATAGAACTAAAACTTAAACTGTATTTGTAAGTTGAATATGAACATGAATATCATCTGACATGAATATGTGCAACATGAGTAAAACATTATTAGTGGGAGAGCCTTGGTATAACCACCACATAAGTACGTGGCGTTTGATCTCTGCCCAACCAGCTAAGCCATCATGTACCTTGCAGGGTTATAAGATATGAACATGAACATGATTGGATCCAATAACCCGTAATGGGTGAACATGAAGGAATCATTCTCACTTGGCGGAGCGATACTTATCCTACGCTGGCATACGTAGATTCAGGCTGTCTGAGCCTTCTCCGTAATCTATGCAACTCCCAAAACATAAACATAGACGTAATTGGCTTAGTAGCCTATGAATTATGTAAACATGATTGTTAGCATATTTCTTGATTGTATATATATATATATATATATATATATATATATATAGAGAGAGAGAGAGAGAGAGAGAGAGAGAGTATAACTTGTATGAAAAAAATGGAAGCATCTAGAAGTTAGTGAAAATAAACATAAAAGCTCATATCTTGCATTTAAGAACCCATGAAATGCAAAGTATGGGTTTTCATGGATTACAGACAGATTCTCAATAACCAAAATGGACTATAAAGAATACAATAACGAATTAGTAATATAACATGGTATATCATGGTACATGTACTTAGGTTTTTCATGAACATACACGGAACCCTAGTTATGGTGAAATTTCATATAATCATAGAAGAACGTGGCATGGGGAAGAACAATGATGTTCCTACACGTAGATAGAAACCCTTCAATCCTATTCATGCTCCATAACTTGTAAATAATGGTCTGAACTTTAGATGAAATCCCAAAAAGCTTTAATATTGAATCCTTGTGATGGGTTTTATTGAAAACCCTAGGTTTAGAACAATGATTTCCTATTTAATACTCAAGAATATATGTTGGAATTCACTTGGGATGCTTAGAATAGACTTACCTTGATGTATTCTAATAGAGGAGGAGAAGAACTTCATGCTAAGGCTTGAGAATATGAAAAGTGGGATTAAAAACCAAAGTCTCGAATTTATAGTATTTGCTGAAGCGGCGAAAGTACGGGCACATTGTACGGCCCATACAGTGTGGTCGTACCTCATGTGCCAAATTCCAGTAACCATGATTTTTCACTGGTGAGGTACAAGATGATAAGTACGGCTCGTAATTTAAAGTATGTCCCATATAAATTATACAGCCAAAAAGTACATCCCGTACAATAATGTACGGCTTGTACTGTAACGACCTAGCTTATGGGGACTTTGACCATTTTACCCTTGCTAGTACCTTCCCGAGAATGGAAATGAGCTTAATTAGAACTCAAAGAGTTAGAAGTCAAAACACTGAAACTTCATGAGTTTGTTGTTGCCCATTGTTTGAAACTTGTTGCATGTTCATTTAGGGGGTGACTTGGTAAATTAGACCTCTGTTGGGATTTTCGAGGCTACGGGTGAGTTCGTAGCGTGTTATTATGTATATGTGGATGTTTGATTTGCGTCTGTAGGGCTTCGGATTGGTGTTGGGATTTTGGGTGAAAAACTGGTGAAAAACCAGAGCTCACTAGTCAATTTGGACCACTGCAGCGGTGGTATTACCGCCGTAGCGAGTCCGTCATAGTGGGGCGAGGCTCGTTGCTACAGGAAATCATGAATTAATGAGGTCCGCTATAGCAGGTCAATTCCCGCTACAGCGAGACCGCTGTAGTGGAACATCAACCGCTGTAGCGGTCGACGAAAGGCAATACTAACTTTTATATTGTTGAATTTCGAGTCATTCCTTACTTTACACCAAAAACTGTTCCCTAGAGAATAAGAGGTGTACTCCTTAGAGTCTTGGTGGGTCCTCCATTGAAGGTATGTTTCAACCATTTTATTATTCATTCCTTATCATTCTTAAGTTCCTACATGAATTAAGGGTCATTTAATGGTCGAAGAAAAGGTTAGAACCCTAGAAATTGCGAACCCTTGTATAATTAATGGGTTATCAATTTTATTACTGTTTAATCATCTAGGAGTATAGAGTATCACTTCCTAGGGTGATAAATTAGATTATTAATGGTGGAAATTATTGATTGAGACTTAGGGTTCCAATAAAAATGAAAACTTTAGCCTAAAAACTATTTGAAAGGGGATGAATTGATTAGAAAACCCATGAATAGGAATAGTATGATGTTTGGGGTTGATTTTATAATGAATTCATAATTAGGGATAGTTTACCAATTTGAAAAGGGTAGAAGTAGTTGGGTTCTCTTCCCTAATTGTTGTTTGTTTGAGTAGATGATCAATTACTCACTTAGCGTTATGATTGCTAGATTTTGAATGTTCGAAAGCTTTGCCAAAGGTGAAAGCTATTGCAGAGTGATTTCATTGTTCCAGTTCGGCTTTGAGGTAGGTTATGACTTAAGTTAGACTTTGATTAGTTGAATGTATATGTGATAGAACTGATGGGAGAAAGCATGTATAGGTCTTCGAACATGAAGTATGGTTGGAAATTCCTAGGTTGGTACTAATTGATTGATTATGTGGGCTGGTCGCCGTTATTTTATGCACTGAACCTGAGGTAGAACTGTTGTAATATGATAACGAAGGAGTTAATATTTGCTCCTCTTGTGATGAGATGATTTCATATTCATTTTGATGGATGAGCTGATTTGTTGAGTCTTTTATTGATTTGTGGCATGATGCCTTGTGTTCTTGACTTTGATAGTGTTAACTAATCCTATTCCGTATTTACTGATGAACTGGAAATAAGTTAAGAAACACATTGTGATGAAGAACAATATATATATATATATATATATATATATATATACACACACACACACACACACACACATATAAAAGGCACATTTAACATGGAGTGAGGATATGGCCTTGTTATGGGCTCGTGATCCGAGGTCAGTTCCGGAGTGAGTTATACCTGGAGACCATGGGTCCCCTACAGGTCAGGACTATTTGGGTAAACATTACCATTTAGCATGTGTGTACACGGTTGAGATACTTTCATTATTGTATTGCATTTCATCAGACTAATATTTTTTCTGTTGTTGGCTGATGCCTGAACTTATATCCACTTGGTGATTGGTTAATACCTAAATTTATCTTATCCTGTGTTGGCTGGTTTCTATTGATTACATTACTTGGTTATGTGTTGTTGTGCTTATCTATCTATCTTATTGATTTATGAACATATGCATGATATTAATCTTAGTTGGCCTATGATATCTACCGGCACATAGTGTTTGCACTGATACTACTTTGCTGTACTTTTTATTTGAGTGTAGATTACATACTAGAGACTTCATCCAGACCTCATATTTAGCTTGAGGCCAGTTCGTGATCAGATTCGAGGGTGAGCTTCTATCCATGTCATGCCTCCTAAAGATCTCTCTTTGTTGATGTCTATTTTCATTCCAGACATTATTTACATTCGTAGACAATTATTTGTTCTATAGAAAGTTATGTTTTAGAGTGTTTGTATGATGACTTTCGGATCTTTGGTGTTGTAATAACTAGATTTCAACACTTTTATTTATTGATGGCATGACTACACAAATTTATGATTAAATTCTGGTTATTGATTTATAATTGTTTAAATAGTTTGATAATTGGGTAAGGGGATGGTTCGCCCTCTAGGAGATTTAGTGTGGGTGCCACTCAAAGCTACTTGGGTCGTGACAAAGTTGGTATCAGAGCCTTAGGTTCGTCGATCTCATTGTACAAGGACATGTCTAGTAGATTCTTGCAGATCGGTATGGAGACGTATATACTTATCTTTGAGAGGCTATGGGACACTAGGAAAATTCAATTTCTTTCATGCTACTTGATTCAAATTTGTACCTGGACGATTCAAATTGGTATCTGTTTTTTCATTCTATTCTCTCACAGTTGGTGAGGACTCGTGTAGGAGCAACAACAGACGAGGTACCCGTGCGATAGACTAGGCCATAGCTCGTGGTGGAGGTCAGGCTGCTGGGGCCGCAACTCGCGGTGGAGGCTAGGCCAGCGGTCGTGGCCATAGCAGAGGCAGGGGAGCAACAGCACCAGCCAGGGGCGAGGATTCTGTGGATGGTCAAGCAAGCACTGAGTCACCAGCACCTCATGTAGATCCAGATGAGGCAGCAGAGTTCGCAGCATCACCAGCTTAGCCAAATATTATAGCTCATCCAGTGTTGTCAGACGTCATAGTTTGAGTGTTGAACCTACTGAACGAGTTGAAAGAGGCAGGTATGTTATCAGCCGTTCCAGGTGCTTAGGGTGTGAGAGTAGGTGATCCGGCTCCAGTTGGAGTTCGTGCTCCGAGGTTACAGCATTATACAGTTGTGGCTCCTCATTTGGATGAGGCTCCAGGACTGGAGGTATTTCTTAGACCAGTGGGAGGTCCGGGGATGACCAGGGATGATCATGATTTATTTTGGAGGTTCACTAAGATGAAGCCTCCAGAGTTCTATGGCACTGAGGCCAAAGATGCTTATGAGTTCATCATGGACTGTCATGCGAGGCTCTATAAGATGGGGAAGTGGAGAAGTATGGTGTTGAGTTTGCGACCTTCCAGCTCTTGGGTGATGCTAAGTTATGGTGGAGGGCTTTGTGGAGTGCAGGCCAGCGGGATTGCCTCCATTGACATGGACTCAATTTTATCAGGTGTTCTTAGACAAGTATGTTCCTCGTACCTTGAGGTACCGGAGGCGCGTTGAGTTCAGTAATATTGAGTAGGGTAATCTGTCGGTGTTACACCCCGTACTTTCGGAGAAGCACTTATTAAATTTAAACGTAAGTATGTCGAGCTATGGCTAGTTAAAACAACTTAGGATTATGGGGAACGAAGCATTATCAAGTTTTATCAATGATAAATATCATGTATGGAGAGTTTCGGAAGATTCCGGGACCAAGCAAAGCGGAGAAAATAAGTTTGTCGAAAATTTCGAAAAAGTTGGCAGAATTCTGGACAAAATTTTGGGTCAACTTTGGAGGGGTATATGTCCGGGTATATAAGGAGTTTGAAGTTGTTTCAAAGCCTAAAATGAAGTTGTTCGAGTCTAGTTTCCAATGCAACAAACCGTTCATCAATCCGACATTGGAGCAGGGAGTTATGGACGTTAAAAGTTAGGCGGACGAAGCAGAAAAGTGTTGCTACAGTACCGGGTGCTACAGCAACCGACCCGAACCACACCTATAAATACCCCTCTAACCCATTAATTTTCATCAATTTTCACCATTTTCTCATCCTCTACATTTCTAGAGAGATCTTGAAGAACTCTTGAGGGTTCTAAAACTCTCCATAACTTCCCATAATTTTCTATAACTTTACATAATCCTCAAAAAGCCTTCCTAACCTTCCATAATCTTCCAAAACCTTTTCATATCATCAAGAGACATCAAAACCTCAAGGAAAATTTATGGAAGATAATTGTTCTTTTTTCTCTTCAAGGTGGTGGTGAACTTGGTCTTGGAAAGGGGTGAATAGAGTGAATTTCTTTCACAATAAGGTATGTTCTTCCTATTATTTACATGATTAAGATGATGTAAAGGTTTAACAATTCTTAGAGAGGAAAGAATCATAGGAGAAAATCAAAAAGATTTGAATTGAAGTTGATGGCCATGAGATGAGTTTGAAAGAGAATTTTAGATTAATTTGAGATTAAATTGAATATAATTTTTTGATTATGGTATTATGGATGTTGTTATGGTTGGTTTGGAAATTAGAGAATCATTGTGTGGGATGTTTTATGGAATATATTGGTATTGATATTGTTGTTGATGTTGTTGGTATTGTTTGGGAGTTGTTTTAGTATTGGGAGAAGGTAAAAAATATAGGGGAGATGCTGCTCGAATTTCGGCAGATTCAAAAAAAGATTTCATTTGAATGCTTGAGACAAGTGCATGATATCGAGCCTAATGATAATATGGATGGTTTATGTGTAGTGTTGCGAGCTTGGAAGAATAAACGTTGAATGACTAAGGCGATCGAAAGGTATGCTAAGGCTAGTCCGTACATTTCAAAAGGCATGATTCCTTTGATATGATTCCAAAAACTTTTTACTTCCAAAAGTTAGAAGTTCATGATTCTTAAAAGCTTCTTAGGATACTAAAGATGATATGTTTTCTATGATGAACATGATGATGATGATGATTTTGATTCTAGAAATTCCAAACCTTATGATTTTAATGCTAAGATGAGATTACTGAGCTTATTTCATGATTTTCTTGATTCCACTCATAGTTATTGATCTCACCTTATAATTATTGTTCCTTCAAGGTGAGGTAAAGCGGTGATAATTGTTCCATAATATAAATCGGAGGCTACCGACCTTACGTCAGTCCGATAAAGTGATAACTTTTACTTGGGATCTCATGCATGCTACTTATGTTATATATGTATATGATGTATGTACATATGGGGTAAGGGGAAAGGTGAGGTGTTATATACGCATAGCCACCTGATCAGCTAGATATCGTCCCGGACGCGGGATATATAGGATAAATGGATCGGACCGTTCGTTCCACGACAATATGTATGCAAGATGATGATATGATATATGGATCGGGCTGCACGTTCCGCAGCAATATAAAATATTTATGGATCGGGCTGCACGTTCCGCAGCAATATAAAATATTTATGGATCGGGCTGCACGTTCCGCAGCACTATTATTTATTTATGGATCGAGCTGCACGTTCCACAGCACTATTATATATATATATATATATATATATATATATATATATATATATATATATATATATATATATATATAAGGAATGTCTTTTTAAAAAGAAAACTAAACATGCATGGTATCCGCCTTATGAGGCAATCAGATATACAGGTTATCTTTATTTCATGTTATGTTCTATATTTCCTATTATGTTGTTATTCATGCCTTGTATGTGATGATAAAATATTTCCATAGTGATGGAAATTATGATGATGAGATATACCGAGCCTTGTTATGGTCGGGTACGGAACACATGTATGTGATACTGTCGAACCACTACGTGGCCGAATACAGATATTGTCGAGCCACTACGTGGCCGAATACGGATATTGTCGAGCCACTACGTGGCCGAATACGGATAATGTTTAATGTGTATGAGCAAATACGGTACTATGATATGTATATGTATGTGCATTCCGCGACCCTTAAGAAAAGGCAAAGTAAGCATGACAAACATCTCAAAAAGGTATTTGATCTTTTATTTTATGCTGCCCTTCACGTTTACTTATGTTACTACTCATGCTTTACATACTCAGTACATATTTCGTACTGACATCCTTTTCTTTGGACGCTGTGTTCATGCCCACAGGTAGACAGGGAGGTGACCCAGATTCCTAGGAGTTACTCAGCAGGCTTACAGAAGCACTCCGTTACTTCGGAGGTGCTATGTTGAATTGTTATTTTATGTATATATTTGGGCACGACGGTGTCCTATCCCGTCTTTATGTTAATACTCCAGTAGAGGCTCGTAGATACGTATCTGTGGGTAGTATGGTCTCACAATGTCCTTATTGTATGTATAATATTTTGATAGCTGAAGGGCTTACGTACATAAAGGTAATTATGTTTCAAGTGAAAAATGGTTTTCCTATGGTTTGAGTATAAGATAAATGAATGAACGCTTGATGTGTACGATAGGTAATGGTACGAGCGGTGCTCGGTGGTTAGCCCCGGGTACCCGTCATGGCCCCTAGTCGGGTCGTGACACTCAATCAACATAAACACTATATAACAACCCCTTCCTTCCAATTATGACAAATACACCTCATGAGTAGGTCTTGTGTCACCAATATATTCCATTTTCTCATTTATCATCTTTTGTATCAAGTTATAGTTCAATATCACATATAGGTGAAATGAGAATGTATGTCATGCATGATATCATCATTAACAGTAAATCATAATCAAGATTTCAACCGTGTATCATCATAAGTATACATCACGACTCAGGCCTAATCTCATTATCCTTCCTTTCTCCGATGATAAATGACACAACAAGAGAGAAATGAATGCAAACACGTATCATAACACAACAAATAAGACAGCAAGACTAAACATAATAACAGGGCGACAAGCAACAATCAACAGCAACCAACCTAGTAGAATTCTATCCCAACTCCATACCCGAATGACGCCATATGTTAAGCGAAAAAACCACAGCTGCCAATTCTAAGTCATGAGTCGGATAATTCTTTTCATGAGCCTTATGCTGTTAGGATGCATCAGCTACAACTTTACCTTGCTGCATTAAGACACATCCAAGACCAATTGCCAAAGCATCACAAGAAACTACGAACCCTTCGGTTCCCTTTGGTAGAGTCAGAACTGGAGCAGAAGTTAACCTCTTCTTCAACTCTTCAAAACTTTGCTCACACACATCTGACTATTGAAATTTAGCCTTTTTTTTTCTGAGTCAACTTAGTCAATGGAGTTAAAATAGAATAAAATCCCTGTATGAAAGTCTAAAATAGCCTGCCAGACCCAAGAAACTTCTTATATCAGATACTAAGGTGGGTCTGGGCCAATTCTTCACGACATCAATTTTCTGAGAATCAACTTTTGCACCTTCACTTGAAATTACATGGCCTAAAAATGCCACTGACGTGAGCCAAAATTCACACTTTGAAAATTTTGCATAAAGCTCACGATCCTGAAGTGTCTGTAACACTAATCTGAGATGTTCTGCATGTTCAGTCTAACTACAGGAATACACCAAAATATCATCAATAAACACAATGACGAATAAATGAAAATAAGGCTTGAAAACTTTGATCATACGTTCCATGAAAGCACCCTAAAGTTTGTCAAACAAATCATCTATTCTGGGGAGAGAATATCTATTTTTAATAGTGACTTTGTTCAGCTGGTGGTAGTCAATGCATGTGCGTAAGGAACCATCTTTCTTTCAGACAAACAAGACTGGGGCGCCCCAAGGTGAGACACTTGGCCTAAAAAATCCCTTGTTAAGGAGATATTTCAACTGGGCTTTTAACTCTTTCAACTCTGCTAGAGCCATTCTGTATGGCGGAATAGATATTGGCTCAGTGCCGGAAAGTAGATCAATTCCAAAGTCTATCTCCCTATCGGGAGGAACTTCAAGAAGATCTTCTAGGAAGACTTCTGGAAACTCATTAATGAGTGGTACGGACTGGAGAGTTGGGGTCTAGGTATATGTATTCCTGACTTGGACAAATCATCTTTCTAGCTTTAAGATAGGAAATAAATCTACCCCTAGGTATTACTGAATTGCCCTTCCATTCTATGGCTGTTTTATTAGGAAACTCAAAACTTACTATTTTGGTTCTACAACCTACTGTGGCATAACATGAAAATAACTAATCCATATCCATGATTACATCAAAGTGTACCATTCTAATTCTACTAAGTCGGCTATGGTTCTGCGGTGATAGACTAAAACTGGGCAACCCCTATAAATACGTCTAGCTATAACTGATTCTCCAACTGGAATGGACACCTCAAAGGGTTCATGCAATTTTTCTGGTTCTATCCCAAATTTCTTAGTAATAAATACATATGATAGAGTGGATCCAGAGTCAATAAGGGCATAATAATCAAAAGTCAAAACTTTTAGTGTAACTGTGACAACATCTACACGTCCCTCTGTATCTTTATGACCTGCAAAAGCATACAAGCAATTTTGACCTCCACCTGCATTGTCGGACTTTCCTGCACCATGCCCTGAGAGGGCTTGAGAATTTCGAGGAGCTGCTAAATTTGTGGACTGAGCCACCTTACCTCCAGTACCCTGTCTCGCTGATAGACAATCCCTCTGAAAATATCCCCACTGGCTACACCTATAGTATATATCAATACCCATACAACACTTCCCTCGGTGCCTCTTACCACACTTGTTGCAGACCGAATTATCATAAGTCTGTTGACTTACACTAGCCTGAGAATAAAAGTAAGCTGGCTTGAAATTTTGTCTCTTTTCATCGTTCCTAAACTTTGGGGCTAGGGCACTAGCTGTAGATGGAGCAGGTCCTGATGACCGATTCTTGAAGAATTTTCTGCCTCCACCTCCCCCATGTCTAACGTTACTTGTAAACATAGGTCTTTTATTAAACTCTCTGTCTTTCTCTTTCTGAAGAGCTTCTTCCTCTTTCATTCTATCCTCAATACCCTAAACAAAAGCAACCATCTTGGTGATATTCATTGTCCTATTTTGAGCAGCAATATTCGCATCACCTTGTAAGTCAAGTATAAGACCTAACACAAAATGCCTAACTAAGTCCTTCATATCAGGGACCATATACTGAGCATACTTAGCTAAAGAAATAAACTTGATATAGTACTCATTCACACTCATGCCACTCTGCCTGGGTCTCTCAATTTCGTAGGCTTTCACCTCTCTGACCTCAATCGGCTGAAAGTGGTAAATGAAAGCATCTACAAACTCATCTTTAGTTGATGGAGATTCTTCCTCCCTATGAGACTGTTCCCACATCTCATATCAAATATGAGCAACATCTAATAACTGATAAGCTCCCAACTCTGTTGCTTCTGTCTCGATAGTATGCCTCACACGAAAGACTTTTAGAAGCCCATCGATGAACTTTTATCGATCCTCTGCCTTACGAGACCCTGCGAACACTAGAGGCTTCATATTCAGGAATTACTTGGTCCTAGAACTGTTCGGCCCTCAACTAGCACCTATGCTAGGAGCCATTTCCTGATGTTGCACTTGGTTAGAAACAATTTAGGTGAAAAGCTGGATAGCTCTCCTAACATCTATGTCGGTAGCACTGAGTTGCGAAGTACCTATTGGACGGACCTCCATAGGCCTTTCTGTAGATAGGGGTTCAGTCGAGGGCACTACATCAAGCCCCTCAGCCTCGAAGTTGTTACACCCCAGAAAATTTCGTGTTACTAAGGCTGCAGACGGCTTTATGTGAGCTCAAGGTGGAGCAAATATTACAAGTATAAAGGATGAAATTCTACTGTATTAGCGTGAGGATAGCATAAGTATGATATTTGGAATTCATACAGTATGATTGGAATGATACGTTAAAAGATATATAGCCCTCGTAACCGTAAGATGAGGTGGGTCCACATGATGGGGTTTTTATAAAGGATGTATGACAAGTTATATGGAAAATGCATGTGAAGTTAAACACAACTCAAGAAGGACCCTTGAGCAAAATCCAAGTGTAAGCCCTCCTAAAAGATGGTTTTAAGTTACGTTTTCGGGTGATCTAACTTCGGGTGGCCATAACCCCATCATTATTTGGGAATTTGGGAAAACTCCAAAAAACAAAAGTTATAGATAATTCAATTAGCTTTCTAACCGTATGTCGTGGGCCTTCACACGATGTAGGGATAAAAAGTTATGGATGTTTTAAGACAAAAAGGTCAAGCTGGGCAGTGGGCTCGGCCCAACCCGACTCCAAGTCTGATCAGGCGAACTTTCCTTGCTATTTAAGTGAGGTTTTAACCCTTATCATCCTCATTTCATACCAAAAAGTCCAGATCATGGTAGAGAGAGTGAGGGGAGTTTAAAGAGATAAAGCAAGGGTTCTGTTACATCCGGCATTTTTGCATATTCGAAAAATTTGAGATAACATGACTTGTAATGAATAAGGCCATAATTGGACCTTACTTGGTATGAATGTGGTGGCTATGAATACATTGGTGTGGAATTACGAAAGGGGGCCAAGGGCAAAGTTGGAATTTTGGAAACTTGTGCCATGAATTACAATTATTTAGCCAACAATTGGGCTCAAAAAAAAAAAAACAAGGCCCAACTAGGGAGCCCAACCGGCCATGGCATGTACAAATGGCCCAAGTCCATGTCTTGAATTAATTCCATGTGATGAATTATATTATATAAGTGGATAACTCTCAAGAAGTTTCAAGAAAACACAAAGCAAGAACAAGAAAAAGAAAGAGAGGCATTTCGGGTAAGTGAGAGAGAAAGAAAGAAAGAAAAGAAAAAAAATTCTAGCCTTCAATCTTGAGCTAAAAAAAATTGTAGTTGTGGTGTATTACTACTAAGCCCAAGATTCTCTTCAAGGTGATACAATTATTTTGGCAAGAAACTACCATTTGTGGCAAGTGGAAAAGTTGAGAAAAGGTAAGAATTTTACCATTTTTATACCATGGGATATATGTATATATGTTGTAGTGTGTGGGAATGAATGAAAAGCATGAAAATCTTGTGAGTTGTGAATGTGTGTGTATGGCCGTATGTATGTATATGTTGAATGTCTATGGTGACTTGAAATTATGTTGAAATATAGTTGTAGTTAATGTGGGAATTGTATTAGAAATGAAAGTTGAATGAATTAATGGAAGTTGGAGAATATAGTATGTGGCCGTGTGGTGTGTGTTGATGTTAGAAGGTGAACTAAATATTGTTAGTATGTTAATTGTGTTAATTGTGAAGGGAATGAAAGAGTAATGGTTTTTGTTGTTATGGAAAAATGATTATTAAGTTGTTGTAGGAAAACATGCAAGTTTATTATAATTATGTAAATGCGGAAGTGAAAGTATGAAGATGCAAATTATGGTTATCATTGATGGAGTTGGAAGGTAAGAATATGTTATGGATGTTTATGCTAAAAGATTGGAAGTTGTGGGCGAAATCTGCCCTTAGTAGGAAACTTGTATATTGCGTATATCTTGTGTATATCTTGTGAAAATGGTATGATATGCCCCTGAAATATGTTGTAATGATCTTGATAAGTGTTGAATATGAAAATGGTAGGATTGGTTTGGAAGTGTAAGGTTGAAATGAAAGATGTTTTGTTATGCCGGAAAGACGGCCAGTAAAGCCATATCGTGTATTATGTTATGCTTGTTGTTGTTATTGATGTTATTTTTGGGTTGCTGTGTTGATGAACCAAGCCAAGCTAAGTCTCGGGGATGTTATATATATAGGGGAAATGCTGCCGAAATTTCGGTAGGTAAGTATGTATTATGTTTGGAGTCTTAAAGTTTGAAATTAACAATTGGTAAACTTGACCGTTTCTAGATTTTGGACGAAATTGGAATTGAAGCCAAGCGAGCGTAAGGCGCAATCGAGGTATGTAAAGCCTTCCCCTTTATTCTTAGGCATGTTCTGGATGTAATAGGATCGGCCGCGAGCCTTAAGTGCGACTCCGTTTCTTGGAATTCGAGATGGAAATCCGTTCCAATTCCTTCAGTACAATTGAAACCATTTCCTTATAAAATGCCTTCAAAGTGAACTTTTGCACGAAACCTTCCCAAACGGAGTCGGAACACTTCCAAATGATTATGGATGACCTCATAAGGTCTATTATCAGTAATTTACATATGCCGCCCCGAGTTGGTCCGAGGCGGGCCCACAAGGCCCGATGCCTTCTGTATAACCTTAATTACTTTGGTTCTGTCTGATTTTCTCATAAAATATCTGGACTATTATTTTGATTATGAAATGACTATTTTTATGCAAATCCTACAAAATGATTTCTGGACATCTGTGAATCTGATCCTGATAATAATCTGTCGTGCCTTCCCAAGTAGGACATAGGCGTGTATTATGCATACTATCCGGATACTCTGACTTGACTCGCCGTTTGGCACCCTTCAGTTTGATTGAGTTTGTATGTTGAGTCTGTATGTATATGGTTTCTCATTAATCTGTTCGTGGCTGTCTCAATGCATTCCTTCACTGCGTCCCGGGCCAGGTTCTGTTATCGTGCATATTCCTCTGCATTGTTCACCGCGTCCCTCGGTGTGCGGGCCGGGATCTGTTTATATCTGTATGATATTATGATCTGTGTATGGGGATGGCGGCCAGGATCGCATATGATCTGATCTGATTCTGTCTGTCCACCGCGTCCCGTACTAAGAGGGCCGGGTTCTGTTACCGTGCCCCCAGACAGGGCCGGGATCTGTATGTATGTATGCATGTGCCATCAGCATTTATATAAGCACATGCCTCTTTATGACTCTGTATGACTCTGTATGATTCTATATAACTCTGTATAACTCTGCATGCATAATTCTGTCCGTCCATTTGGATTACGATTTTGTCTGTATGTCCGTATGGATTCTGATTCTGTATGTCCGTATGGTTTACGATTCTATCTGTCTGTCGGAACCATGATTCTGTCCGTCTGTCGGGAATTATGATTCCGCCTGTCCGTTTGACTTATGGTTCTGTCCGCTATATATATATGCTTCCGGTTCAGACTATGATTATGTTTGTTATGTTTCTGCTTTACATACTCGGTACATTTTTCGTACTGACCCCCGGTTCTTCGAGGGCTGCGTTACATGCCCGCAGGTACAGACGCACCTGGAGATACGCCGCCAGTTTAGGGCATCGATTCTGCTATTTTGGAAGAGCTCCTTTAATCCGGAGCAAATACTTTTGGTATATATCTTCTGTCATCTGTAGACTCTGTATGTATGGTATTTTGGGGTACGGCGGGGCCCTGTCCCGTCATCTGATTCTGTATGTCTGTAGAGGCCTGTAGATAGATATGTGGGTTACGGGTTTCATCTGTTTAGGTAAGTACGAATGATTTTGTGACTCCGTCTGTATGTTAGCCTCATCGGCTTGTCTGTAAATTTCTGTATGTTCAGGTATGTATATGTTCGCGTGCGCCGCATCTGTATCGGCCTGATTCTGTACACATCTGTTTGAAAAAAAAATCAGTATTGTACGAAATTCTGTTAAGTAGATACGTGTGGGTATCCAGTTAGGATACCAGTCGCGGCCCACGGGGTTGGGTCGTGACAGAAGTGGTATCAGAGCGGTTAGTCCTCGGTATGTCTACAGGCCGTGTCTAGTAGAGTCTTGTTTATCGGTGTGTTGTGCACCACATCTATAAACAGGAGGCTACAGGACATCTAGGATGTTACCCTTCTTCGGATCTTAGATCGTGCGATAAAGCTGTATGGTTAGGATGTTTCCTACGAATTGTTGTATCTACAGCGAGGCTTCAGAAGAGCAGAAGTGTCAGTATTTGGGAAAAATGTTTCTGACCCTCATCCTGCAGGTGATTGCGGATTGACAAAGAATGAAGAGGAGTGCTTCTGATGATGGGGATAGGGGTGCTAAGAAGGCCCCTAGGATGTCACCAGGACCGAGTAGCCAGATCCCCAGCTACTCGATTGAGACAGACCCTTCGGAGGATCCAGAGACAATTCCTCCAGAGTTTCTGATCCCCAGAGTAGAGGATCCCAAAGAAGATAGTTATGATACTGACCCCTCGGAGGATCCAGCGACGATACCTCAAGAGTTTCTTACCCCCAGGGAGGAGGGTAGCCCCGATGCTAAGCCACTAGAGCATTCCTTTGGGACGCCGGAGGAGGAGGTTCCCGAGGACATACCAGTAGCTCCTGTAGTGGAGCATTATGTTAGACAGGCTTCCCCGGAGAGTGTTACGCCCTACTCCAGTCCTTTGTCCTGGCCATCAGTGAACCAGGAATTGCCGGGCTACCGATACTCCTCTGATTCGGATGCAAGTAATAGCGGGGGCCAGGCGAATGGGGGCCAGACAGATGATGATGATGAGGGACACAGTTCCCACGGCAGCTCCCCAGGTTAGACCCGAGATTGATCATTTATGAGTATGTAAGTTTCCTAGAATTTCCGATGTGTGTATGATATCTGAAAAATGTTATTCAATGATGACGACGGAAATTTAAAAAGGATTAGAGACCTAGTGACTAAAGTCAAGGGCGACTGAGATGTCCCCACCATCAGTGTGAATCTAGAAACCCCAGATGAAAGTAAACAGGAAAGTGCCTCCGATGCCGTTTGAGTTAGGCATGTGAGGTAAGTTTCGACATTGTTAAAAAATTTTAATTGAAGTTATCAGCCCTGTGTGGCTACGATACGATATGATATGATGTATATATATGCGTAAATGTGTCGGCCCTGTGAGGCATGGTTGGTATTTCTGGTATACAGGTTTCGGATAGTGAGAAATAAAGAGGAACCTCTGCCCAAATGTTTCCAGAAATATGGAGATAAATATGTAAATTAAGTACTAAAAGGTTTCGCGATACTTGTCGGAATTTAGTTTTCCTCTGTTGGTGGATGGAGAGCACCTTACGATGATATTTTATCATATTTCATCGACTAATTGGAGATGGGATTCGGGGGATGAAGATTGAAGTATGTGGGCTGTCTAAAATCGTATGTATATGTGCATGAAAGTGAATATCGGAGGTTCCGAAAGGCAATGTGGTAATTGTATGGCTTAGCCCAGGGTGGGACCCACCACGAGAATTTTCTGAAAATCTACTAAGACCCCGATCTGCCCTAAATTACGTGACAAAGGTCGTGTGGGGCAATCGACGAAATTATATTAGCCGTAACGCGCCAAAATGCATGAAAGTTCCGAGGTTAAGCGTGCTAAGGCCAGAGCAAATCTGGGATGGGTGACCTCCCTGGGAAGTAATGCAAAACTTTTCACAAGTGTAAGTATGATAGATATAAACGGAAATTTTGGGTAACCTAAGGGAAAAGAGAATGTGTGGAGTAACTAGTGCCCTTACAGAAGTCGCGCAGGCTGATGCGGACTAAATGGGCGAAAATAAAAAGCGCAATACCGCTCGGAAATTGAGCGAATTTGAATAACGGTCGGAGGTGTTCGCCTGTAAGATATTAGCAATTGTATATGTGTGTGTGTATGTGTATGATTTTCGTCTGGTGCCCATATGTCTGATTCTGATTACGAATCCGTCTGATACGCCTCCGTACGCCTGACTTTGATTTCGAATCTGTCTGATACCTCTCTGTACGTCTGACCTTGATCACGGATTTGTCTGACATACTCCCGTACATCGGACTTCGACTACGAATCTGTCCGCCATGGTTTAATACGTTTGCCTCCGATTACGAATCTTTTCAATACGCTTCTATGCGTCCGATCCCAGTTATGAATCCGTTTGGTGTGAAGTGTTTGGTATGAAGTGGGATTGTGATAACGTGGCAAAGACTCGAGGAGTGTAACCAGAAATGATATTGATTATGATGTCTGAAAAGCATTCCTCTGTTATTAGAATGTAGCTCATGACCCAGTGATTATGTGGGATGTGAGAAAATACGTTATGAAAGCACTTGAATCAGTAATGTGAAAAATCACTCCCTCGTAATGGTAAAGAATCCGTATCGGAAAGTCAACAAAGGATGATTATAAAAGAACCCTCCCGAAATAGTATGACGCCCCATGAAGTCGATTTAACATTCGAGGACAAATGTTTTAAAGGGGGGGAGGACGTTACATCCGGCATTTTTGCATATTCGAAAAATTTGAGATAACTTGACTTGTAATGAATAAGGCCATAATTGGACCTTACTTGGTATGAATGTGGTGGCTATGAATACATTGGTGTGGAATTACGAAAGGAGGCCAAGGGAAAAGTTGGAATTTTGGAAACTTGTGCCATGAATTCCAATTATATAGCCAACAATTGGGCTCAAAAAAAAAAAGAGAAACAAGGCCCAACTAGGGAGCCCAACCGGCCATGGCATGTACAAATGGCCCAAGTCCATGTCTTGAATTAATTCCATGTGATGAATTATATTATATAAGTGGATAACTCTCAAGAAGTTTCAAGAAACCACAAAGCAAGAACAAGAAAAAGTAAGAGAGGCATTTCGGGTAAGTGAGAGAGAAAGAAAGAAAGAAAAGAAAAAAAATTCTAGCGTTCAATCTTGAGCCAAAAACAATTGTAGTTGTGGTGTATTACTACTAAGCCCAAGATTCTCTTCAAGGTGATACAATTATTTTGGCAAGAAACTACCATTTGTGGCAAGTGGAAAAGTTGAGAAAAGGTAAGAATTTTACCATTTTTATACCATGGGATATATGTATATATGTTGTAGTGTGTGGAAATGAATGAAAAGCATGAAAATCTTGTGAGTTGTGAATGTGTGTGTATGGCCGTATGTATGTATATGTTGAATGTCTATGGTGACTTGAAATTATGTTGAAATCTAGTTGTAGTTAATGTGGGAATTGTATTAGAAATGAAAGTTGAATGAATTAATGGAAGTTGGAGAATATAGTATGTGGCCGTGTGGTGTGTGTTGATGTTGGAAGGTGAACTAAATTTTGTTAGTATGTTAATTGTGTTAATTGTGAAGGGAATGAAAGAGTAATGGTTTTTGTTGTTATGGAAAAATGATTATTAAGTTGTTGTAGGAAAACATGCAAGTTTATTATAATTATGTAAATGCGGAAGTGAAAGTAGGAAGATGCAAATTATGGTTATCATTGATGGAGTTGGAAGGTAAGAATATGTTATGGATGTTTATGCTAAAAGATTGGAAGTTGTGGGCGAAATCTGCCCTTAGTAGGAAACTTGTATATTGCGTATATCTTGTGTATATCTTGTGAAAATGGTATGATATGCCCCTGAAATATGTTGTAATGATCTTGATAAGTGTTGAATATGAAAATGGTAGGATTGGTTTGGAAGTGTAAGGTTGAAATGAAAGATGTTTCGTTATGCCGGAAAGACGGCCAGTAAAGCCATATCGTGTATTATGTTATGCTTGTTGTTGTTATTGATGTTATTTTTGGGTTGCTGTGTTGATGAACCAAGCCGAGCTAAGTCTCGGGGATGTTATATATATAGGGGAAATGCTGCCGAAATTTCGGTAGGTAAGTATGTATTATGTTTTGAGTCTTAAAGTTTGAAATTAACAATTGGTAAACTTGACCGTTTCTAGATTTTGGACGAAATTGGAATTGAAGCCAAGCGAGCGTAAGGCGCAATCGAGGTATGTAAAGCCTTCCCCTTTATTCTTAGGCATGTTCTGGATGTAATAGGATCGGCCGCGAGCCTTAAGTGCGACTCCATTTCTCGGAATTCGAGATGGAAATCCGTTCCAATTCCTTCAGTACAATTGAAACCATTTCCTTATAAAATGCCTTCAAAGTGAACTTTTGCACGAAACCTTCCCAAACGGAGTCGGAACACTTCCAAATGATTATGGATGACCTCATAAGGTCTATTATCAGTAATTTACATATGCCGCCCCGAGTTGGTCCGAGGCCGGCCCACAAGGCCCGATGCCTTCTGTATAACCTTAATTACTTTGGTTCTGTCCGATTTTCTCAGAAAACATCTGGACTATTATTTTGATTATGAAATGACTATTTTTATGCAAATCCTACAAAATGATTTCTGGACATCTGAGAATCTGATCCTCATAATAATCTGTCGTGCCTTCCCAAGTAGGACATAAGCGCGTATTATGCATACTATCCGGATACTCTGACTTGACTCGCCGTTTGGCACCCTTCAGTTTGATTGCGTTTGTATGTTGAGTCTGTATGTATGTGGTTTCTCATTAATCTGTTCGTGGCTGTCTCAATGCATTCCTTCACTGCGTCCCGGGCCAGGTTCTGTTATCGTGCATATTCCTTTGCATTGTTCACTGCGTCCCTCGGTGTGCGGGCCGTGATCTGTTTATATCTGTATGATATTTTGATCTGTGTATGGGGATGGCGGCCAGGATGGCATATGATCTGATCTGATTCTGTCTGTCCACCGCGTCCCGTACTAAGAGGGTCGGGTTCTGTTACCGTGCCCCCAGACAGGGCCGGGATCTGTATGTATGTATGCATGTGCCATCAGTATTTTTATAAGCACATGCCTCTGTATGACTCTGTATGACTCTGTATGATTCTATATAACTCTGTATGACTCTGCATGCATAATTCTGTCCGTCCGTCTGAATTACGATTTTGTTTGTATGTCCGTATGGATTCTGATTCTGTATGTCCGTATGGTTTACGATTCTATCTGTCTGTCTGAACCATGATTCTGTCCGTCTGTCGGGAATTATGATTCCGCCCGTCCGTTTGACTTATGGTTCTGTCCGCTATATATATATGCTTCCGGTTCAGACTATGATTATGTTTGTTATGTTTCTGCTTTACATACTCGGTACATTTTTCGTACTGACCCTCGGTTCTTCGGGGGCTGCGTTACATGCCCGCAGGTACAGACGCACCTGGAGATACGCCGCCAGTTTAGGGCATCGATTCTGCTATTTTGGAAGAGCTCCTTTAATCCGGAGCAAATACTTTTGGTATATATCTTCAGTCATCTGTAGACTCTGTATGTATGGTATTTTGGGGTACGGCGGGGCCCTGTCTCGTCATCTGATTCTGTATGTCTGTAGAGGCCTGTAGATAGATATGTGGGTTACGGGTTTCATCTGTTTAGGTAAGTACGAATGATTTTGTGACTCCGTCTGTATGTTAGCCTCATCGGCTTGTCTGTAAATTTCTGTATGTTCAGGTATGTATATGTTCGCGTGCGCCGCATCTGTATCGGCCTGATTCTGTACACATCTGTTTGAAAAAAAAATCAGTATGGTACGAAATTCTGTTAAGTAGATACGTATGGGTATCCAGTTAGGATACCAGTCGCGGCCCACGGGGTTGGGTCGTGATAGAAGTGGTATCAGAGCGGTTAGTCCTCGGTATGTCTACAGGCCGTGTCTAGTAGAGTCTTGTTTATCGGTGTGTTGTGCACCACATCTATAAACAGGAGGCTACAGGACATCTAGGATGTTACCCTTCTTCGGATCTTAGATCGTGCGATAAAGCTGTATGGTTAGGATGTTTCCTACGAATTGTTGTATCTACAACGAGGCTCCAGAAGAGCAGAAGTGTCAGTATTTGGGAAAAATGTTTCTGACCCTCTTCCTGCAGGTGATTGCGGATTGACAAAGAATGAAGAGGAGTGCTTCTGATGATGGGGATAGGGGTGCTAAGAAGGCCCCTAGGATGTCACCAGGACCGAGTAGGCAGATCCCCAGCTACTCGATTGAGACAGACCCTTCGGAGGATCCAGAGACAATTCCTCCAGAGTTTCTGATCCCCAGAGTAGAGGATCCCAAAGAAGATAGTTATGATACTGACCCCTCGGAGGATCCAGCGACGATACCTCCAGAGTTTCTTACCCCCAGGGAGGAGGGTAGCCCCGATGCTAAGCCACTAGAGCATTCCTTTGGGACGCCGGAGGAGGAGGTTCCCGAGGACATACCAGTAGCTCCTGTAGTGGAGCATTATGTTAGACAGGCTTCCCCGGAGAGTGTTACGCCCTACTCCAGTCCTTTGTCCTGGCCATCAGTGAACCAGGAATTGCCGGGCTACCGATACTCCTCTGATTCGGATGCAAGTAATAGCGGGGGCCAGGCGAATGGGGGCCAGACAGATGATGATGATGAGGGACACAGTTCCCACGGCAGCTCCCCAGGTTAGACCCGAGATTGATCATTTATGAGTATGTAAGTTTCCTAGAATTTCCGATGTGTGTATGATATCTGAAAAATGTTATTCAATGATGACGACGGAAATTTAAAAAGGATTAGAGACCTAGTGACTAAAGGCAAGGGCGACTGAGATGTCCCCACCATCAGTGTGAATCTAGAAACCCCAGATGAAAGTAAACAGGAAAGTGCCTCCGATGCCGTTTGAGTTGGGCATGTGAGGTAAGTTTCGACATTGTTAAAAAATTTTAATTGAAGTTATCAGCCCTGTGTGGCTACGATACGATATGATATGATGTATATATATGCGTAAATATGTCGGCCCTGTGAGGCATGGTTGGTATTTCTGGTATACAGGTTTCGGATAGTGAGAAATAAAGAGGAACCTCTGCCCAAATTTTTCCAGAAATATAGAGATAAATATGTAAATTAAGTACTAAAAGGTTCCGCGATACTTGTCGGAATTTAGTTTTCCTCTGTTGGTGGATGGAGAGCACCTTACGATGATATTTTATCATATTTCATCGACTAATTGGAGATGGGATTCGGGGGATGAAGATTGAAATATGTGGGCTGTCTAAAATCGTATGTATATGTGCATGAAAGTGAATATCGGAGGTTCAGAAAGGCAATGTGGTAATTGTATGGCTTAGCCGAGGGTGGGACCCACCACGAGAATTTTCTGAAAATCTACTAAGACCCCGATCTGCCCTAAATTACGTGACAAAGGTCGTGTGGGGCAATCGACGAAATTATATTAGCCGTAACGCGCCAAAATGCATGAAAGTTCCGAGGTTAAGCGTGCTAAGGCCAGAGCAAATCTGGGATGGGTGACCCCCCTGGGAAGTAATGCAAAACTTTTCACAAGTGTAAGTATGATAGATATAAACGGAAATTTGGGGTAACCTAAGGGAAAAGAGAATGTGTGGAGTAACTAGTGCCCTTACAGAAGTCGCGCAGGCTGATGCGGACTAAATGGGCGAAAATAAAAAGCGCAATACCGCTCGGAAATTGAGCGAATTTGAATAACGGTCGGAGGTGTTCGCCTGTAAGATATTAGCAACTGTATATGTGTGTGTGTATGTGTATGATTTTCGTCTGGTGCCCATATGGGTCAAGAGCCGAGTCCCGGCGGCTAATGTTGTGATAGACGAAAGGTTTTACTAAACCGAATAGATAAAATGAAGTGGGGGTGAGGACACGAAGGTTGTCAAAGAATAGAAAAACCCCTATTACATTATAACTTAGTCTGGTGCAACGATATCTGAAAAAGAAAATGAGTAGGGATAGTAGGAAAGATGAAGGATAAGAAACGTGAAGAAGCGGAAGCTTTGAAAAAGTCGATAAGCAACACGTAAGACGATTTTATGACAACTTGACGAACAAGTTTATGAATGAGTGAACAGGTTTTGATGAAATAACCTGTGATGCAATGGTCGGAATGAATAATGAGATATCGATAAAAAGGAAAATTTTGTAAATCACCGGAGCCTCGATAGGAGTGATCTGATTCTAAACCAAATTCTATCTGTTATACTTCTGCACTTCTGATTTGATAAGGCTCTGCCCATTACGCCTCCGTACTTCTGGATCCGATTATGTTGCTGTCTGATTTTGATCACGCGTCTGTCTGATACATCTCCGTATATCTGACCCTGGTACGAATCTGTCCGATATAATTCTGTACGTCTGACTCTGATTATGAATCTGTCTGATACATCTCCGTATGTCTGATTCTGATTACGAATCCGTCTGATACGCCTCCGTACGCCTGACTTTGATTTCGAATCTGTTTGATACCTCTCTGTACGTCTGACCTTGATCACGGATCTGTCTGACATACTCCCGTACATCGGACTTCGACTACGAATCTGTCCGCCATGGTTTAATACGTTTGCCTCCGATTACGAATCTGTTCAATACGCTTCTATGCGTCCGATCCCAGTTATGAATCCGTTTGGTGTGAAGTGTTTGGTATGAAGTGGGATTGTGATAACGTGGCAAAGACTCGAGGAGTGTAACCAGAAATGATATTGATTATGATGTCTGAAAAGCATTCCTCTGTTATTAGAATGTAGCTCATGACCCAGTGATTATGTGGGATGTGAGAAAATACGTTATGAAAGCACTTGAATCAGTAATGTGAAAAATCACTCCCTCGTAATGGTAAAGAATCCGTATCGGAAAGTCAACAAAGGATGATTATAAAAGAACCCTCCCGAAATAGTATGACGCCCCATGAAGTCGATTTAACATTCGAGGACAAATGTTTTAAAGGGGGGGAGGATGTTACATCCGGCATTTTTGCATATTCGAAAAATTTGAGATAACTTGACTTGTAATGAATAAGGCCATAATTGGACCTTACTTGGTATGAATGTGGTGGCTATGAATACATTGGTGTGGAATTACGAAAGGAGGCCAAGGGCAAAGTTGGAATTTTGGAAACTTATGCCATGAATTACAATTATTTAGCCAACAATTGGGCTAAAAAAAAAAGAGAAACAAGGCCCAACTAGGGAGCCCAACCGGCCATGGCATGTACAAATGGCCCAAGTCCATGTCTTGAATTAATTCCATGTGATGAATTATATTATATAAGTGGATAACTCTCAAGAAGTTTCAAGAAAACACAAAGCAAGAACAAGAAAAAGAAAGAGAGGCATTTCGGGTAAGTGAGAGAGAAAGAAAGAAAGAAAAGAAAAAAAATTCTAGCCTTCAATCTTGAGCCAAAAAAAATTGTAGTTGTGGTGTATTACTACTAAGCCCAAGATTCTCTTCAAGGTGATACAATTATTTTGGCAAGAAACTACCATTTGTGGCAAGTGGAAAAGTTGAGAAAAGGTAAGAATTTTACCATTTTTATACCATGGGATATATGTATATATGTTGTAGTGTGTGGGAATGAATGAAAAGCATGAAAATCTTGTGAGTTGTGAATGTGTGTGTATGGCCGTATGTATGTATATGTTGAATGTCTATGGTGACTTGAAATTATGTTGAAATCTAGTTGTAGTTAATGTGGGAATTGTATTAGAAATGAAAGTTGAATGAATTAATGGAAGTTGGAGAATATAGTATGTGGCCGTGTGGTGTGTGTTGATGTTGGAAGGTGAACTAAATTTTGTTAGTATGTTAATTGTGTTAATTGTGAAGGGAATGAAAGAGTGATGGTTTTTGTTGTTATGGAAAAATGATTATTAAGTTGTTGTAGGAAAACATGCAAGTTTATTATAATTATGTAAATGCGGAAGTGAAAGTAGGAAGATGCAAATTATGGTTATCATTGATGGAGTTGGAAGGTAAGAATATGTTATGGATGTTTATGCTAAAAGATTGGAAGTTGTGGGCGAAATCTGCCCTTAGTAGGAAACTTGTATATTGCGTATATCTTGTGTATATCTTGTGAAAATGGTATGATATTCCCCTGAAATATGTTGTAATGATCTTGATAAGTGTTGAATATGAAAATGGTAGGATTGGTTTGGAAGTGTAAGGTTGAAATGAAAGATGTTTCGTTATGCCGAAAAGACGGCCAGTAAAGCCATATCGTGTATTATGTTATGCTTGTTGTTGTTATTGATGTTGTTTCTGGGTTGCTGTGTTGATGAACCAAGCCGAGCTAAGTCTCGGGGATGTTATATATATAGGGGAAATGCTGCCGAAATTTCGGTAGGTAAGTATGTATTAAGTTTGGAGTCTTAAAGTTTGAAATTAACAATTGGTAAACTTGACCGTTTCTAGATTTTGGACGAAATTGGAATTGAAGCCAAGCGAGCGTAAGGCGCAATCGAGGTATGTAAAGCCTTCCCCTTTATTCTTAGGCATGTTCTGGATGTAATAGGCTCGGCCGCGAGCCTTAAGTGCGACTCCGTTTCTCGGAATTCGAGATGGAAATCCGTTCCAATTCCTTCAGTACAATTTAAACCATTTCGTTATAAAATGCCTTCAAAGTGAACTTTTGCACGAAACCTTCCCAAACGGAGTCGGAACACTTCCAAATGATTATGGATGACCTCATAAGGTCTATTATAAGTAATTTACATATGCCGCCCCGAGTTGGTCCGAGGCGGGCCCACAAGGCGCGATGCCTTCTGTATAACCTTAATTACTTTGGTTCTGTCCGATTTTCTCAGAAAACATCTGGACTATTATTTTGATTATGAAATGACTATTTTTATGCAAATCCTACAAAATGATTTCTGGACATCTGAGAATCTGATCCTGATAATAATCTGTCGTGCCTTCCCAAGTAGGACATAGGCGTGTATTATGCATACTATCCGGATACTCTGACTTGACTCGCCGTTTGGCACCCTTCAGTTTGATTGAGTTTGTATGTTGAGTCTGTATGTATGTGGTTTCTCATTAATCTGTTCGTGGTTGTCTCAATGCATTCCTTCACTGCGTCCCGGGCCAGGTTCTGTTATCGTGCATATTCCTCTGCATTGTTCACCGCGTCCCTCGGTGTGCGGGCCGGGATCTGTTTATATCTGTATGATATTATGATCTGTGTATGGGGATAGCGGCCAGGATGGCATATGATCTGATCTGATTCTGTCTGTCCACCGCGTCCCGTACTAAGAGGGCCGGGTTCTGTTACCGTGCCCCCAGACAGGGCCGGGATCTGTATGTATGTATGCATGTGCCATCAGTATTTTTATAAGCACATGCCTCTGTATGACTCTGTATGACTCTGTATGATTCTATATAACTCTGTATGACTTTGCATGCATAATTTTGTCCGTCCGTCTGAATTACGATTTTGTCTGTATGTCCGTATGGATTCTGATTCTGTATGTCTGTATGGTTTACGATTCTATCTGTCTGTCTGAACCATGATTCTGTCCGTCTGTCGGGAATTATGATTCCGCCCGTCCGTTTGACTTATGGTTCTGTCCGCTATATATATATGCTTCCGGTTCAGACTATGATTATGTTTGTTATGTTTCTGCTTTACATACCCGGTACATTTTTCGTACTGACCCCCGGTTCTTCGGGGGCTGCGTTACATGCCCGCAGGTACAGACGCACCTGGAGATACGCCGCCAGTTTAGGGCATCGATTCTGCTATTTTGGAAGAGCTCCTTTAATCCGGAGCAAATACTTTTGGTATATATCTTCAGTCATCTGTAGACTCTGTATGTATGGTATTTTGGGGTACGGCGGGGCCCTGTCCCGTCATCTGATTCTGTATGTTTGTAGAGGCCTGTAGATAGATATGTGGGTTACGGGTTTCATCTGTTTAGGTAAGTACGAATGATTTTGTGACTCCGTCTGTATGTTAGCCTCATCGGCTTGTCTGTAAATTTCTGTATGTTCAGGTATGTATATGTTCGCGTGCGCCGCATCTGTATCGGCCTGATTCTGTACACATCTGTTTGAAAAAAAAATCAGTATGGTACGAAATTCTGTTAAGTAGATACGTATGGGTATCCAGTTAGGATACCAGTCGCGGCCCACGGGGTTGGGTCGTGACAGGTTCGATCACGTTCGAGGCCCCAAATCCCGAGGCTCGTGAAGGATAAAGAGTAGTACGAGTTGTCGTTGTCGTTTTAAGCTAATTATTGAGCTTAGGGGATGATATTTCGTGGTTGAGCTGCTGCTAATTTATGTATAAGGTTCCTTTTATGTTATTAAAGTGTTTATTTAGAGTTTTAACGGATTAGAACGGAGGAAATAATGTTAAAAGCTCGTTTGGCATTTTTGGGAAGTTTATGAAGGTGGGGTTGTTTCAGTGGAGTTAAATGGATGGAAATATCTGAGTTACGATGTATATTGATTGTCGATATTGTTGTTTGATGTTGTTGCTGATAATTTAACTGAAATGGATTTCTGGGTTTGTCCATTTTATAAAGGAAATACTGTCGAAATTCCGTTAGAAATAGAGATAAGTTTAAGGGATTGATTATAAGGATATATATAGGATTGATTGTTGGTAAATTGATATTGTTGATAGATTAGCGTGACCCGAAGATTGACTGTGGTTAACTGGAAAGCCGCAAAGGTATGTAAGGCAGACCTTTCTTCCTTTGGCATGATTCTTGTTGTTATTCATTCTATATGTACTCCATATGATTCCATTCTATATGTACTCCATATGCTTCCATTCTTAGACGAGTAAGGTCTAAATATTTCTTGCGATGGCTTATTGATATTGTACTCCTATTCTGTCCCGAAGGGAACACCCATAAGGTGCCAAGTTGAGACGTGTATATAGTTTTACTAATGATTTCGAGGAAATGAGTTTTATACTAAATGAAACATAAAGTTTGATTTTCAAAATCACTCTGAAGGGGGCGCGAGATTTTACTACTTCATTTCATTTACGATTTCTGTTTACATTCCATAGTATCATCCCTTTGTATTGATATGATCATTTATTCTTTGGGTAGGGTAATAAGATAGAATTGAGTAGAATATAAGTAGTAAGAATTTCATAACAATTCTACCCTCAAATCTGGAAGTATGTCCTTCTAAGTCTAGTGAGATACAAATTTGATAACTTTTTATGAAAGACTAAAGCTAATAACTGGATTGTAATGAATTGATTGGTGACTTATGATATGAATTGAAATTGATATTTGTGGATTCAGTTTGTATTGATATGATGGTGATATTAAGCCGGAAGCGGCTGCTCGAAGGGGCCATCATTATTAATCCGGAAGCGGCTGCCCGAAAGGACCATCATTATTATGCCGGAAGCGGTTGTCCGAAGGGACTATTGTGATACTAGCCGAAAGTGGCTGTCCAAAGCGACCATTTCATTAACATGTCGGAAGCGTCATGTGTGTTGGATTGCATTATTTACTTAAAGATTGTTTTGAGACTTCGTGTGCACATTTATGTTTCTTCCAGCAAGGGCTGCAAGTATTGAGTTAGATTGTGATTTCTTCTCTCCTAAGTCAAATTATGATTATGATTTGTTACCACCTTACATACTCAGTACATTGTCCGTACTGGCGTCCTTTTTTCCTGGGGACGCTGCGTTCATGCCCGCAGCCCTAGATTGTTTTGCAGGTTAAGTGTATAGCTAGGACGATTGACATCAGCTGGGATTGTCAAGTTCGACCTCATTCTGGAGTTGTGCTAAGTCATGTATAGATATGTATGATTATGGGTATGTCAGGGCCCTGTCCTGACTCATAATGTTCAGTTTACTTCTTAGAGACTTCTGCAGACAGTGTCCTGTAGTATGTTTGTCGAGATGTCGACAAAGTGATGTCATTTGTGGATTTTAGAAGAGTATTTATTTTAGATGATTTCAATTGGTTTAAAGTACTTATTTGATTGAAAGTTTTCATAATCGCTATGAAGATAATGATTTATATTTGGAAATGTTTTATGTTTTTAAAAGTTTTTGAAATGACAGGTTTTGATAGAGCGAATGTCTGAGGGTTCGCTCGACTCTGATGAGAGTCGGGTGCCCGTCATGCCCTACCATTGTTAAGGTGTGACAAAGTGGTATCAGAGCAGTTCATTCTAGGGGTTGTCTGCCAAGTTGTGTCGGGTAGAGTCTTGTTCATGGGTATGTTGTCGACCACACTTATAAACAGGAGGCTACAGGGCATTTAGGATGGTTTCCCTTCATTCAGATCATAGATTGTGCTATAGAGCTGTGTTATAGGCCTTGAATCCTTGTCGCTAACTTTAAGATTTAAATTTTGATTAAGTGATTGTAAAGTGTAGTTATGATTGCGAAATTGGAATTGCTCGTAAGAAACATAAGTTTTCTGATGATTAATGATTGCTATTAAAGGTAAGTGCTACGTGTTAAGGATTGCAGTAAGAAACATATGCTTCTTATCGAATTGAGAATGTCATTGTGAAGAGCATTTTTACAGGTATGTATAGGGTGTTGTAATATGATTGTGGCCCTGTGAGGCAAGTTGATATATTTTGATTGTGGCCCTGTGAGGCATGTTGATATATTTTGATTATTGCCCTTTGAGGCTTGTTGGTTAGCTATATAAAGGTGGGTAGTACAAATTACAGAGGAGGTTCTGCCAAAATTTTGTTACAAATTGATTGTGATCAGTATATATATATGTGTGCTATGATCAGTAAGATACACAAGTGTAAACTGAAGAATGAAAAGTTAATAATAGTTGTAAATCGACTGAAAGGAGGGTTATAAGATAGGTCCAGAATGAGTTTGAGAGTTAGGTTGAAATTACTCGTGGATATAGAAGTGAGTCAAAGGTTAAGTTCTCTCGGGGATTAGAAGTAAGGTTGATGAACTAAGATTAATATGATTCGAATAATGTGATAATATTATGAGAAGAGACTTAAGAGGGGAAGCAATGATAAGCAAGGAGTCATTCGAGAGGTGAGTTAGTATAAAAAAGAATAAGCTGAAACGAGTAAAGAATGAAACAAGGAAGAGAAAGAAACATGATTATATGTGTTTAAGGAAAGGGAGTAATGTGTCCCTCGTAGAAATCAATATAACTGAAAGCATCAATGTGGTTAAGGGAAGTTGAATCTTATAGAGGAAAGATAAGTATCGAAAAGGACCTTAGGAATTGTGAAGGGGTGAGTGATATTAGTAAGTGTTGGAATTGGATACGAATATTAGGCTTCATTTAACATTCGAGGATGAATGTTTCTAATAGGGGAAGGATGTTACACCCCAGAAAATTTTGTGTTACTAAGGCTGCAGACGGCTTAATGTGAGCTCAAAGTGGAGAAAATATTACAAGTATAAAGGATGAAATTCTACTGTATTAGCATGAGGATAGCATGAGTATGATATTTGTAATTCGTAGAGTATGATTGGAATGATACGTTAAAAGATATATAGCCCCCGTAACCGTAAGCTGAGGTGGGGTCCACATGATGGGGTCTTTATAAAGGACGTATGACAAGTTATATGGACAATACATGTGAAGTTAAACACAACTCAAGAAGGACCCTTGAGCCAAATCCAAGTGTAAGCCCTCCAAAAAGATGTTTTTAAGTTATGTTTTCGGGTGATCTCACTTCGGGTTACCATAACCCCATCATTATTTGGGAATTTGTAAAAACTCCAAAAAATTAAAGTTGTAGATAATTGAATTAGCTTTCCAACCATAGGTTGTGGGCCTTCACACGATGTAAGGATAAAATATTATGGACGTTTTAAGACAGAAAGGTCAAGCTGGGCAGTGGGCTCGGCCCAACCCGACTCCAAGTCGGTTCAGGCCCACTTTCCTTGCTATTTAAGGGAGGTTTTAACCCTTATCATCCTCATTTCATACCAAAAAGTCCAGAACATGGTAGAGAGAGAGTGAGGGGAGTTTAGAGAGATAAAGAAAGGGTTCGATAAAGTTCGAGGCCCCGAATCCCGAGGCTCGTGAAGGATAAAGTGTAGTACGAGTTGTTGTCATCGTTTTAAGCTAATTATTGAGCTTAGGGGATGATATTTCGTGGTTGAGATGCTGCTAAGGTATGTATAAGGTTCCTTTTATGTTATTAAAGTGTTTATTTAGAGTTTTAACGGATTAGAACGGAGGAATTAATGTTAAAAGCTCATTTGGCATTTTTGGGACGTTTATGAAGGTGGTGCTGTTTCAGTGGAGTTAAATGGATGGAAATATTTGAGTTACGATGTATATTGATAGTCGATATTGTTGTTTGATGTTGTTGCTGATAATTTAGCTGAATTGGATTTTCGGGTTTGTCCAGTTTATAAAGGAAATGCTGTCGAAATTCTGTTAGAAATAGACATAAGTTTAAGGGATTGATTATAAGGATATATATTGTATTGATTGTTGGTAAATTGATATTGTTGATAGATTTGCGTGACCCGAAGATGGACTGTGGTTAACTGGAAAGCAGCAAAGGTATGTAAGGCAGACCTTTCTTCCTTTGGCATGATTCTTGTTGTTATTCATTCTATATGTACTCCATATGATTCAATTCTATATGTACTCCATATGCTTCCATTCTTAGACGAGTAAGGTCTAAATATTTCTTGTGATGGCTTATTGATATTGTACTCCTATTCTGTCCCGAAAGGAACACCCATAAGGTGCCAAGTTGAGTTGTATAAATGGTTTTACTGATGATTTCGAGGAAATGAGTTTTATACTAAATGAAACATAAAGTTTGATTTTCAAAACCACTCCGAAGGGGGCGCGAGATTTTACCACTTCATTTCATTTACGATTTCTGTTTACATTCCATAGTATCATCCCTTTGTATTGATATGATCATTTATTCTTTGGGTAGGGAAATAAGATGAAATTGAGTAGAATATTAGTAAGAATTTCATAAAAATTCTACCCTCAAATCTGG